>NW_028324426.1:540565-556841 GCF_052110815.1 Crocodylus siamensis | reverse complement strand
GGAAATTTGTAGTTTGTTCTAATCTTTGTCTATCCGAGTCAAGAATGGAAAGAGCAGAGTTATGTCAAGAATTGCAGCCAAGTTGTGGGTATGTGGTAAGTCTATTAGATTTTGAATGGATACATCTATAAGGATGCCACCTGTGACATATAGGGCATGGTGTAGGAGAGGTACAGAGCCATGCAACTGGCCCATTAGCCCAGGGCCATAATCTGGGTGGTCACTGTAATAAGACCAGGGCAGCCTCCCGTATACTATATATCAACTAACATCAAGGTGTGGTAGGTGGAAGCTGGGCAGACTGTCCATAGAGTAGGGTATTTAAAAAAATGTTTGGGAGGTACTGTGTGACAGTTGGCAAAATAGTGACTCATCCACAGAAACAGCTGAACTATAGAAAGAGGAGGCAAATCTTATTTATATGATCATCCTCCGCTAACTCTAAAATTGACCTATAAAGCCCTCAAGTGCCATGATGCCATATGGGTCTAAGAAAGACTAATCTGCTTTAATGCTGCCATTGGGAATATTTAGATTTCACTAAGAAGAGACAACCTCTTCAGTAAATCTGTCATGACTCCTTAGGTGGGTTAGGTGGCTGCATGGAAGGAGCCAGAGTGTTCTAATGAACTGGGTCGTCCTGGCAAGAAGTGGCCAGCGGTGTCCCTCAGGGGTCCGAGCTTGGTCCAGTGCTTTTCAACATCTCTATCAATGATTTGGATGTGGGGCTAAAGAGCCAAGTGGGTGGATGACACCAAATTATGGGGGAGTGTGGTCATGCTTGAATATAAGCTGCAGATTCAGGGGGACCTAGACAGGCTGGCAAGTTGGGCAGATTGGAACCAGGTGAAGTTCAACATTGAGAAGTGTAAAGTGCTCCATTTGGGGATAAACAATCCCCAACATACTTATATGCTCGGGGGCACCAAACTGATTAGCCCCCCCCCCCCCCCCCCCCGCCCCAACTGAAATGGACCTAGGGATAATATAATAGATCATAGAGTGAATATGATGCCGTAGCCAGTAGGGCAAACAATACTCTGGCATGAATCAACTAACGCATCTCAAGCAAAGCCAAGGAAGTGATTCTTTCACTTTACTCAGCATTGGTAAGACCGCAGCTGGAGTACTGCATCCAGTTCTGGCCACCACACTTTAACGAGGATGTGGAAAAGCTTGAGAGAGTCTAGAAAAGAGCCACCCATATGATCAGAGATGTGCAAGGAAAGACTGAGGGACTTGGGACTCTTTAGCCTAAAAAAGAGAAGGCTGAGCGGGGACATGGTAGCAGCTTACTGGTATATCAGGAGAATACATCAAGGGCTTGGCAAACAACTGTTCCCAAGGCATCCTTGGAGAAAATCAGGAGTAATGGCTACAAACTCCTGGAAGAGGCTTAACATTACGAAAAACTTCTTCACTGTCATGGTATCCAGACTGTGGAATAAACTCCCTCCAGAGGTGGTGCAATCATCTACTCTGGAAATCTTCAAGAGGAGACTGAATGGTCATCTAGCTGGCGTCACCTGACCCATTGTCTTTCCTGCCTAGTGAGGTGGGGCTGGACACAATGATCTTGCAAGGTCCTTTCCAGTCCCTACAATATATGAATCTATGAAAAACCAGCAGCAATTTCTCCCTGTATTGATGCTGCACAGACCACATGGGAGGTGAACAGCTATCTTGATTTGGAGCTGTTGGTGCAGAGAAAGTTGTAGCTTTTATTGGGGTGAGGTCAAGGCACTGCGATAGCCCTGTTTCACCTATCTTCAGCCTACTCCAGATAGGGCAGATGTCAGTATGGGGAGGGGCTGGGCAAAGCAGAGTTCTTAGAATCAGGAATACAGTCCTTGTGGAACTGTTGCAGCAGGCAGCATTTAAAAAAAAAAAGAAAGAATCCTCCTAAATTGAGGCTTAAACTACAGAGGAGTCTTTTAGCCCTCTGTCAACTCAGGATGGGTGGCCAGAAGAGGGAACTCCTTCCACTGATATTTTTAATGCCAGTCGTAGATGTGTGGTTCAGGGGTTTTGTTTCTTGCACTCCTCCCCATAGTAATGCAGAGCCTCTCCTGAGGTAATGCATTTCTTCCTAGTTGCTGGAATTTTGATGGTATCAGTATGTTCTGTCACTTTGGAGGCAGTGCTTTCGCAGGGGCTTCTCAGATTAGTGGGATTATGAAGACAAGTGGCTTTTAAAGCATGTCAGATGCAACCTTTGATGCTTTGTCGCTTTATCACTGGAAGAAAAAAATATTGGAACTACTATTTTGATGGGCTCAAATTGTGGCACTTCTGTCCATATTGATTATATTATTACATTCTTTAAAACATGAAGACCGTGAGACTCTTCCTCATCTACTTCTTACTTTAAAAGAAGGAAAACCTCCGTGGACATTATGTCATATAAATTTGCATCGTATGGGACATTACCAGGTTTCAGGTTCCGTGTCACTGGGCTGCCTTCCAGAATGGGATGGAGCCCAGCCCTGGAACCATGTAATATATCTGTATGTTGTGATGAGGGTACACAGCTGCTGATGGGGAAAATAATGTAAAATAATATACATCCGAATATAAGCAGTTTTTCATGGGCCCAGGGAAGTGGACAGTCAGCTTCCATCCACCCACCAGGATGTGAGAGAGCATACCCAGCTTCTCCTTTGTGTTTTTGCACTTCATATTTCAAGAGAGAGTCAGTATACCTGTCTTCCTGCTATAGCTGAAAGAACACTTAACTGACCCTGAGATGTTTATCTGTTATTGGGATTTTAAAAAAATAAATAAAAGAAATGTGCTTGGGAGCAAGAGCATCTGGCATACACAGGAAACCAGCCTCATCAGGGCAGAGGATGCGGCTTCCTGCCACATCCTAGGAACCCCAGGGAAGTTGGAGGCAAAAAGCAGCCATATGGCTCTCATGCTGTTGGCATCATAGCTTCCTAGGAGCTCTGTAGCTGTTTGTCACTGTGTTAACTCCCAATGGATACCTACAATGAGCAAGAGTAGGGTTCCCATGCCTTCTGCCCCCACAGCTCAATGGGAGCTAATCCCTATGGTGTGCAACTCTATGGGTTTCAGGGTGGTATTGCCGTCCTGTGTCCTATTTAATGTGAGCTCCTGTTCTCAGTTAGTGGAGAGAGTAATCTAAACATTAGTAATTTGTCTATACATTTTTATATTACTTGAAATGCCAGAGACAAGGATTTCTTAGGGTGATATCTTTTATTGGACCAACTGTGTAGTTGGGGTGGAGTTAGGCAAGCTTTCACATGCAAGACATTCTTTGTCATAGTTGGTCCAATAAAAGATATCACTCTAAGAAATCCTTCTCTTGTATAATTTCTGAACCATCACTG
The DNA here is from genome assembly GCF_052110815.1 of Crocodylus siamensis. Lineage (NCBI taxonomy): Eukaryota > Metazoa > Chordata > Crocodylia > Crocodylidae > Crocodylus > Crocodylus siamensis. The sequence continues at coordinate 553,485 of NW_028324426.1, read as the reverse complement.
CTACAACATCACTGTTCCATCTAAATAGCTAAGATATGTGGATTAACTCAAGTAATAACCATAGTAAATAGAGGGGAATGCACAGAAGTGGTATAATTGTTGGAATTCCACACATTTTAGTAGAAATTTTTATCAGCATTGAATGATACACTTCTATTCCTTAAGGATTTATCTAAGTGCATATGAGGGGGCATTTAAAAAAGGGATTTCAATTGTCAAGGTCCTGGATGAAAGTCTTGTAAGGCAGAAAAAGAGCACTAGGCTTCTGTCGAAGTGTCCCACCCATCCTCACTACAAAAGTTGGTGCTGCAGTAGTGGATTGCTGATGACTATCAGAAAAAGCTATGCTGAGTTTCTCCAGATGACTGGAGAGCATGAAAGATCACACAGGTTCAAGACAACAGGCATATATCCCCAAATACAGCAAATTATATCCTGTGTCAAATACATTCACTTTGCAGAGTCAGGAATTTTAAAGGGTGCTTTGGAATGGAACTTGCATCAAGAATTAGGTATGGTTGTATTGATATGTTATTTTATTTGTTTTTTAGGGGAAAAAAGGGACCTTGTAGATTCTGGCTTTGCCAGTCTGTCAGAAAACAGCACTAAGGAGAAACATTGCATGGCTCAATGGTTTGAGGCTGGAGCACTCGGGGGAAGGAAGATTCTTGTAGAGTTTGCATTACTGAGCATGCAGATGTTTGAGAGAGAGAATTCCGTGGGTGTTCAGCAGCACAAGGGGTGCTTATGTTTAAGAATCAAACACAAGATTAACATGCCAAGTGCTCTGCTTGCCCTCTCAGAGCCACAGAAAGGACCTCCCTTAACCATCCAAATGGAAAATATTAGAGTAGCACTTCTGTTCCCAGTTTGGATGGAGTTTACTGGGGAAAGCTTCCATATTAAGGGCTGTGGCCTCTGTTTTTTTGGTTTCTCAAGATTTGAGAAGCAATTGAGATGCAGTAGCTCAGGAAAATATGCTACATACAAAAAGCTGCAAGTGGGAAATTCTGAGAACAGCCTAAAAAAAAAATGGACTGAATTTCCTTTAGGATCAGTGAAGTATTTGCTTCAGGGATTAAGTCTGATAGTCCTTTTGTACTCTCCAGCTGTAAGAAGGGGGTTTAAAGCCCAAACCTGCTGGTGGTGCAGGGTAAGGCAGCCACAACTGACACCAGGATCCTGCCGTGTGTGCTCCTTTATCTTGATCCAAAGGCTTGTAGCTCACTGTTTCTTGTGCAGGTTTCTACAGAATGCAAAGTTGCCTTTCCTGATCACAACACTTTAAGAGAGACTCTAATCAAAGCGATTAGATACATCTCTTTGTGGGTGCTTTGTCATGCACAGCAGTTTCATAGGATTTATGGCCAGAAGGAACTCTCATGAACTTTTAATCTGGCACCCTAGACAAGATGGTTGCAGTCCTTCTGTCGTTCTTGAGTCTCTTATCTCTTTTCCACTACAACAAGATCCTTCTTGAACAGGGAATACCATAGCTAAACAGTGTTTCAGTGCCAGTAGTGGTTATATCAAAGCCAAGCAGATGTAAAATCACCCCCACACTTTTAACTCAGCATTCATCCTTTATGTACCACAGGGTTGCATTAGCATATTTTGCCACAGTCTCTTGTGGAGAACTTATGTTAAGTTGATTATCCACCATAACTTCAAGTCCTTTTCAGAATTATTGCTTTCTAGGATAGAATTTCTCATCTTTATCCTTTGTTCCTAGATAGATGATGGTTATTAAAACACATTGCTTTGCTCCCAACTTGCTGAGTGCTACAAGACGGTCAGTATTTCTGACCTCTACTCTCCATTGCTTGCCACTCCCTAATCTATGTATCGTCTACAGAATTTATGAGTAAAGAAGCACTTTTTCCAGCTGAGCTTGATTGCTAAACTTACCCATGCAGAATTAGTTAGTGTTCGCATTCCTTTTGCATATGTGTAGGTCCACAGGCTCAATGACTTTGTGCCCTGTGAAAGACAGGAGAGCCAGCCTACCAGATTCTGAATTGGCATGAATCAGTGTGGAGAACACCTGTTACTCTTATTGCTAAAGTTAGTCATCAGGCTGAGCTGTGTCTCTGTCCTCTGAAGGTCACCTTCCTAGTAGCCACAGCAGGTAGGACATGGGCAGTCTTTCTAGATGGGAGGAGAGATATGAAAGTAGATGCTGAGTAAACATTTTCTGAAGTAGAGCATGTGAGGAAATTGCTTCTTGTCAGAGTTCCTGGCTGCCACATCCAGTCAGTAACTGTTCTGCTCTCATATGGGTCAGGACCACTGCATAAATGATGATAATGGCATCATCTGGTATAAGTAATGTTTGCAGGATATATCAAATATTGTGCCAGTGTTTGCCCCAAAGTTGCATTAGAAAAGGAGTCTCGGCTCCCATGGACTCCATGAGGGCTAAGGATCTGCCAGGTTTGGGAATGCTGGCCATTCACCACTAAGCCTGGAGCAGTTGCAGGTGTTTTATGCCTTGAGAGGGCAAAAGATAGATTTTGGTGGAGGTTGTATTTCTGGGCATGCTGACGCTGGGGGGGAAAAAGGCAGCATAAAAGGTGTTTGTTAGCGGGCTGTAGATTTGCCTGATCTCTGCTTTCCAGAGCCGGCCCACAGTTTTTTTGGGCCTCCTGGCACAAAGAAGCCAATGTTGGCAGTGGAGGGCAGGGTGGGGGATGGTGGCAAGCAGCCGAAGAAACTGGCAGCAGCAGCGGGGGAAGAGGGGGTGGCAAGTGGCTGGACATGAAGCTGACAAAGGGTGGGGGTGGCAAGCAGCTGGACCTCCTGCAGCTGCAGGTTTTGCAGGATAGAACGGGTCAGCCCTGGTGCCACCTTTTCTCAAGGTTCGGGTTGGAGTTTGAGCTGTAGAATTGTGGGGCCTTAATACTATCACCAGCCCTGTAATAAAGTTCCCTTTTGGGGCAGACTGCAGCTGCTTCTACCAATTCCCACAAGACTTCTCCATATAGGCCATTGATCAGATTTACAGTATATTCTCTTCAGTCAGCTGTGTCCTTGTTCCTTACCCTCCTTCCACGTTAGGCAGATATTTGGGGCCCATCTGCCTTTGATGCAAGAGGATAAATGTGAGTGTGGAGAGCTGCTCCAGCTCTCCAGGACTGAACTGTGCTTGTGTTGTTTCCTACAGGCTGAAACACAATCCACTTGCTCTTGAAACATCTCTTTTGGTGGGGGAAGGGAGGGTCAATGCAGGGACACAGAGCTCAGTGGATGTTGTTCTGAATGCAGTGATGCTGAGAAGGGGGTAAGGAGAAATTGGTCTGGAATTAGCACTAATGGTTACAAAGGAAACTAAGTCATGCTTCCTGATTAAGAGCAAGGAAAAGAATTTGCTACCATTCTCTTTTCCTTGTTTACTGTCGGTATCTGCAATTGCCATAGAATTATCACGAGATCACTATAACCTTCCCCTTCTCATCACTTCTCCCAAGAGGAGCATGTGTTGATGCCAGTTGTGTTGTTCTGCAGGTGAAGGAGCTGCAGTTCTGCTCCGTTCCTTGGAACCACTGGATGGCCTGGATGTGATGCAGCAGCTCCGAAGTTCTCAGAAGAAAGGGCGACCCAAGCCCCTAAAGGACTGGCAGCTGTGTAATGGGCCCTCCAAGCTCTGCCAAGCATTTGATATTAACAAAGACTTTGACCAAAGAGACCTAGCTCAGGACCCTTCAATCTGGCTGGAGCCTGCCCCAGAAGTGCCAGGAGAGCAGGCTGTGGTGACTACAGGCAGGATTGGCATTGGCTCTAGTGGAGAGTGGGCACAGAAACCTTTGAGGTTTTATATACGAGGAAACAGATGTGTGAGCATTGTGGACAAGAGGGTAGAGAGGGAGACTGAGTGCTCGTATGATTTACCTGTTGCACTGGGGTGAGGTGGCAGCCTAGTGGATTTTTTCTTTTGTTAACACTCAGCCCAAGCTATGGCTTGATGGGAACAATGGGGGAATGGGGACTGATTGATTGATTCAGGAGAATTTTCTACAATAAATATTTTGCTAGAGTGTATGGTGTCAGGTAGAAAGTCTTGTCAGTGATGAGTCTGGGGTACATGCTCACCTAAGTCAGATGACTTGGGGGTTCTCTGAATGCAGCTGGGTTTGGGGTATAGACATCGAGGGGAGAACACTTTCCTTTCTGGTGAATTAGGCTGGATTCTAAAAACTGCATGTAGCCTGCTGCCCTGTGACCCAGCACTTCAAAGTGCCTTGCTCTGCAGACTTGCCAGATTCCTGACAGGGGGAGCCCCAACCTGCCCTCCATTGGGGAACCTTGCAACTCGCTCCCTGGTAGCCCATTCCTGGCATTGGGACTGGGCCTATCCCAGTCCTGATGCTGACCCTCATGTCAATGCCACCATCACATTTTGTTTATAGCATCATATAAATGAGCCTCAAAGATGTTCTATGTATTTTGTGGCACCATATTTTGGCTGAATATCTGGCATTGTTACTATTTATGTAGCATGTGCCTGTGGCCTGTTACTGCTGACTATCAGTAAGCAAGTAGTGCTAGAAACAACATGTGTTGGGTAAGAATTTCACTGCCCTGTTACCACGTAGAGTAATTTGACACGTTTGTAGGCAGTGGGCAAGTCGAGACGCATGAAAGTTGCAACACATCAGTCTCTTCTATTTTAGTAAGTTATCCCAGAACAACCAGGAGCAACAGGTACTTTGCTCAGAACAACTTAAATAGCACCTGCTGTGTACCTGGTCCCAAACAGGCACATGCTGCTCCCAGCTGAAAAGCTCACAAGGAACAATGAGATGCCCCCAAGGCATGGCAGGTACTGCCACAATCACTCCTTTATGGTAGGCTCTCTTATGGCAATATTAGTTGCAGTTTTAGGAGGTTTGTTTCCCTTTGTTTGTAGGGAATGACAGACATGGGCAGGTGGCTGACATTTGCACTTTGGGCTTAGTTCAAACAACTTGAACAGTTCAGTGCTAGGTGAGGCAAGGATGGGTAGGATGGTGCAGGGTGAGACTATTGTAGCTAATGCTGCTGTAGAGCCTGTAGCGCCTCAGCTCCAGGAACTTGAATTCTTGCTGGAAGAAGAGCATTAAGCTCTTGCTACAACCAAGGTTCCAGGTGCCAAGTGTTCTCAGCCCACAGGGACAAGACAGTTGGCAGCAAGTTGCCAGAAAGGGCCATAATCTTGTGAATTACTGCAAGGCCAATGATAAAACTATGGTAAGCTATGTAATAGTGCATGCGGTACTGAAAGATGTACCATCTTCTGTTCAGATAAAGGCTTGAACACTCCAGTCTGGAAGCAGGCCATGGGGTAGGCATTCCGCTGAGCCTGCTCACCTTGGAATCTCTAAGCAGTGTTTCACCTACAGGGGGAAGAACTAGTTTGAATCAAGCTTCATTCGTCAAAGGCCAGGTTTAGGTTTGCACTGCAGCTGTTTCCTGGAACAGTCTGCAAGGGAAGAGGGGGGGTGGAATTTCTGAAACTAGTGTTTCTCCCAACCCTCTACAAAGCTCAAGTGCAGATAAGGACTTTGCATCCAGATAAGGACTATTAGCACAGAGAGGGGCTTTGGGACAGAGAGAAAAGTTGTAAAATGCTGGCTTAATGGCAGCCATTTGGGACAGCCAACTCTCAGTTACACCTGGAACTTAGGAAGGAAGAGCAGAGCAAATCAAGCCACACTTCCTTCCTAAGCACCTAGCAATGGAGTAAAAATGTGGACAATAGTATCTGAAGCAGCTGGGAGAAGTTTGAAGACTTACCGTACAAACATGTTGACAGATGAAGTGGATCTTCTGTGCTGGGACATGTCCCCTTCACTGGTGAAACGCGTGCTGCCTGTTGTCTCACAGGGATCAGGTCCCTGCTGCTCAGATAAATGCACCCAGGACTTCAGGGGTCTGATCCTGCACACTCTCGGATCAGGCCTCTGTAGCTAGGGAGCACCTGCCTAGGGCGGCTGGAGAGTGCTGGTGGTTGGAGAGTCTTGCTGATCAGCTGCTTGAGCAGGATTTAGTGGGGGGTGGCATTTCCCCATGGCTTGACCTGGCCCATCCCAGGGACATTCTGGACTGGTTCAACTGTGGGGAAATGCTCCGCTCCCCAGAAACAGACCATTACCCCGGTCTGTGGAGGGGCAGGAGACTGGCAGCGCAGTTGGACCCATCCTGAGGCCCCAGGAAGCCCTGCCTCTCTGCACCTGCCCTTGAGCTGATTGGCAGAACTGTTGGGGTGGAAATTCCACCATGACTTGACTCTTCTGGGGGACACCCAGCATGGATCTGTCATAGATTCATAGAAGTAGGGTCGGAAGGGACCTTGTAGATCATCAAGTCTGATCCCTTGCCCTAGGCAGGAGAGAAAACTGGGCTCAAATTACCCCAGCCAAGTAGACATCAAGCCTCCTCTTAAAGACCCCCAGGGTAGGAGCCATCACCACTTCCCTTGGAAGTTGGTTCCAGATCCTAGCTGCCCTGACTGTGAAGTAGTGCCTTCGGATGTCTAGTCTAAACCTCTCCAACAACTTGTGGCCATTATTCCTCGTTACCCCTGAGGGTTCTAGGGGGAGTAAGGTCTCTCCCAATTCTTGCTGGTCCCCCCTAGTGAGTTTATAGACAGCCACCAGGTCCCCCCTCAGCCTTCTCTTGCGAAGGCTGAACAGGTTAAGGTCCCATAGCCTCTCTTCATAGGGTCTATCCTGCTGTCTGTGGATCATGTGGGTGGCCCTCCTCTGGACCCTCTCAATGCTGTCCACATTTCTCCTGAAGTGCGGTGCCCAGAACTGAACACAGTGCTCCAGCTGTGGCCTGACCAGTGTCACATAGAGGGGGGGGAATCACCTCCTTGGACCTGCCTGAGATGCATCTGTGGATGCACAACAAGGTACAGTTAACCCTACTGACTGTGACCTCGCATTGTTGGCCCATGTTCATCTTGGAGTCAGTAATAACTTCAAGATCTCTTTCTGCCACCATGCCCTCGAGAACGGAGTTTCCCATCTTCTAAGCATGCTGCTGGTTCCTACTGCCCAAGTGCAGCACCCTGCAATTGTCAGTATTGCAACCCATCCTATTTTCATTAGCCCACCCCTGTAATCTGTCTAGGTCTTGCTGCAATTTGTCTTTCCCTACTAGTGTGCCAACCTCACTCCAAATCAAGTATCATCAGCAAATTTAAAGAGGCTGCTTTTCACCCCATCGTCCAAGTCACTAATAAAGAAATTGAACAGCGCAGGCCCAAGAACCGAGCCCTGGGGGACTCCACTGCCCACTTCCCTCCAAGTTGAAAAAGACCCATCCACCACCACCCTCTGAGTGTGACCCTTCAGCCAATATGTAATCTGTCTGACTGTGTAGGCATCAATGCCACAGTTACCTAGTGTTTTTATGAGAATGGGGTGGCAGACAGTGTTAAAGGCCTTGCTGAAGTCTAGAAAGACTACATCCACCGCGATACCTGCATCTAATGCTTTTGTGACCTGATTGTAGAAGTCAATCAGGTTGGTCTGACAGGACGGGCCTTAATGAAACCATGCTGGTTGCCCTTGAGCATCATCCCTGCTGCTAGCCTATCACAGATGTGCTCCTTGATAATTTTCTCAAAGAGTTTCCCCAGGATTGAAGTAAGACTAATGGGCCTATAGTTGCCCAGGTCCTCCCTCTTTTTCCTTTTTTTTAAAGATGGGGACCACGTTGGCTTTCTTCCAATCATCTGGCACCTGGCCAGAGCACCACGAGTGCTCGTAAAGCCATTCCAGGGCCCTGCAATAACCCCTGCCAATTCCCTCAACACCCTGGGGTGGAGAGCACCTGGACCTGCTGATCTGAACACATCCAGTCCTTCCAGAAGTTCTCTAACCCAGTCCTCTCTGACCTTAGGCCTGGTGGCATTTCTCCCGAGTCTATCTGGAATCTTGGTCAGGGAGTCTCGGTCCCTGCACTAGAAAATGGAGGTGAAGAATTTGTTTGAGAGGTCTGCTTTCTCCTCTGGTGCAACCACCAGATTGCCAAGCATATCCTGCAGGGGCCTCACACTACCCGGTGCCTTCATTCTCCCTATATAGTTAAAAAAGGACTTTTAATTACTTTGATCGTTGACACTAGCCCTATCTCTGTATCTGCCTCTGTATCATGTGGGAATGCCATCTTCCTCCTTTCCCTTAATCCCGTTGCACAGACTCAGGTTTGTTCAGTAGCAGGGACACTGGTTCCAGCAGCAAGGTCCTCCCAAAGCTACCTAAATTTATAGAGCTAAATCCGTTGAGCCTGCCTGTGCACAGAAGTTGAAAGAGCTCAAGGCCGATACAGTGCCATGTGGCCCTTCCCCATCAGGTGAAAAGTTCAAATACTTTTAATGTACCAACGTGCACTTGGGGGCAATGCATTACTTCTTCAGTGACAAAGATAAAACTTGCTTTCACACTACACACAAATCCTGTTAAGTAATGAGAACAAAGGGAAAATGCTGCACAGTGGCACTATTTGAGCTGAAAAGCATCACTTGCCTTTTCATTCAGCCAGTACTTGCTACCTCTCATTTACCTATTATCTTTCATCCCCAGAATTCAGAATGCCTTACACTGGCAGGTCTGGGTTGTTCAAGAAGGGGAAACTAGGGTTTGGAGAGAGGAGGCAACTTGCTGAAGTTGACATGTTGGCCACATCAAGACGAGCGCGGATGTGGGGTATGTGGTACCGCAGACCTGCCTGCAGTGGCAATCCCCACCTCACATGCAAGCATTCCCCACACTGGTACCTTGCTTGTGGGGGGGCTGATTCCAGATCCTAGGGTCAAAAAACCTCATGTCAAGAAAAAGTGGGGTGGCGCATGTTCTAGGTACACAACTTTGGGTGGTGCCACCCAAAGCTGGAACCACACTCTGGCTGCTGGTCAGGCTTCCTGCCATGATTGCAACCCCAGGAACCCCCTTGGTAAGGCTGCTGGGACCAGCACAGTTGCTGGCCCTAACCTCCCCTACTTGACCTGGGGTAACCTGCCATGAGCCAAAGCATGTGTAACACAGGCATTTCCTGGAGACAAGCTGCAGTGGCACAAGATGTGGTACTGTGACTTGTCTGTTGGTAAACCAGTGTCCCTGCTTATTTGGATGCACTCGTTACATCCATGACACAAGCTGGAACAGCGTCCTCAATTGCTGATACCCACCCTATTTATTGTCTGTATACATATTAATAAATTAGAACTAAGCTAAATAGAAACCCAATGTGGTATAGCTGCCTCCTCCTCTGCCAGGCAATCATTTCAAGAGGGACTGAAAAACTGAAATCACAGGATCTTCATGGTTGGTTACCACCAGCACACTACGGAATTTGTCGAAAAGCATCAGCAGCTGAGAACGGCGCATATTCTCATTGTACATGATCTCCTCCAAGTGATGGCGTCCTCGAAAATAGTGCAGCAGCCTGCAATGCAAGGAGAGAAAATAAGTTGTCCACTTACCACAGAGGTGAGCAAAATATGGCCCATGGGCCAGATATGGCCTGCCAGGCCATTTTATCTGGTTTGTGGGGCACCTAAAAAGTTTAGAAAATGTGTATTTATCTGCTCCTGGCTCAGAGAGAGAGTGTGTGTGTGTGTGTTCATGGGAGGAGTCCCACAAGCATACTTCACCATATACATGCACCCACATAACACCCCTCGTACTGCCATACATGCAGGCCTCCACATCCCTTCATACACCCCAGCCACCCTTCCCCCATACATATCCCTGCCACAAATCCCATACCTACAGCCCTCAAGAAACCTATATGCACTCCGTCCCCCCAGCAGTATACAAGATTAAGACTTCATTTTAAACTATTGGGCAATCACCTCTGTATACACTACACAAACATATGTAAATCAGGACGAAAATATTTTTTGAAATTTAATTAATGTATATTGTAGATGTTCAATTTTTAAAATATAATTTGGTATTTTTCTGGTTCTGAGATGGCAAAACCTCTTGTTGAAAGCAGTATTTCTGGGGGCAAGGGGAGGGACTTCTGGTGGCAAAGGTTGGAGGTTAGGGGGCAGGACTTCTGGTCCCAAGATGGTGACTAGGGGGCTAGGACACCTGTCAAGGAGCAGAGCTACCTATGTGACCCTCGACAGCTTGCCAAAACTCAGCAAGCGGTCCTCCATCTGAAATAATTGCCTGCCCCGATACAACAGCACTAAAAGTACTGCAGAACATTAGATCTTTACTATAGTGCATTGAAATGAGCAGTATGTCAAGCAACTCTTCCCTTTTCTTTTTAAGCAGTGGGAAAACAAGGACACACAGACACTACAGATCAATAGTGCCCAACCTTTTGGCCCCAAGTGATGGGGAGATGAAGTAGTTAAAATATGCTCAAGAGATCCAAAAAAGAGGATCATATACCCTGTGCCCACCTTCTCCCCTTGCCTCTGCTACAAAGAAAGGTGAGCTCAGTGTCCCCAGATCTCAGGAAGAATCTTGGTTTGCAAAGACTTAACCAAAGACCCAGAAACTGCCATGAATCCCAATTTTCCTTAGAATGAATAAGTGAGCTGGCTGTCCTGGACCACGAACAACTGGACAAGCATGAACTAATTCAGCTTCATGGGCCTGAGTGTTCCCAGTGTTACTATTTCCATTTAAAAAAGAGAGGGGCTGACAGAATTCTCATCTGTGCAATACAGTTTGCTATGCTGGATGGAATTAGGCAGGGTTGGCTCTGTTTTTCAGGCCTAGCTAACAGCTTTGCTTAAGAAGTGAAATGAGAGTTCTTGAGTCCTTTGTAGCAGTGTACAAGTTCTTGAGTGTCGAATGAACCTAAGGTCACTTTTCAGCCAACCTAGTCTTCCAAAATGATCACTCATGTTCACCATCTTCTGCTGAAACTTTAGTATGCACTCGGTTAATTAGGAACCATATTGCACACACTGTTAGGAGATAGTGCTATGAGTCAGGGCCTTCACACAAATGGCCAGGGACATGTGTGTGCATGCGCACACACACATGCATGCACGCCTGCATGTATGTGCATATGTGCATACATGCATGTGCACATACATTTATTATATTGTGGACTGGTTACTACTATTAATGATTTTCATGCTCTAGAGCTGTTTTAATGCTAAGCCTGCTGGATGCTTCTTGCATTTTGATAAAAATACCAGAGATGAAACAGAGTGGCTGAATGGTGTAAAACTGGACTTTTCAATATAGGGCTGGCTTTTTGAGACCCCTACACTCTCAGGGGAATGGTCTAGCCTACATTTAAATTACATATGGAACAGGACCTCCATCAGTTCCTGTGAAAGACTGTTACATCTTCCTCTGGCACTGGAAGGCTCAGCATGGGAAGTGAAATGGGGATGGAAGAGACTGTCGTGCTGGTGCTGGTGCTGTTGCTTGTCATGGTGGTAGTGTGGGGGCAGGGGTTATGGCTGGTGCTCTTGGAAGGCATGGAGACTCAGGCACAGGCAGTGGTACTGGCACTGCTTTCCTGTTCCTGTGATCAGTTCCTGTGAAAGTCTGATACATCTCTCTGCTTGGCTGTTTCTCCTGCTAGCCAGCTCAGACACTCTTAGCATCCTATTTCCCAAGTAGGAAAGAGACAGAAAAAAGTCAGAGGGGTGCTATCAATGATTTTCAGTTGGGGTGCTGCAAAGTTCAGAAAAGTTATGGATGGGGCCTTGGGGCTAAAAAGGCTGAGAATCATTGGTCTAGCTGGTGCCTTCCAATCCCAGTGCTCTGGGGGAGGGATGGAAAAACAGCATAAAAAGCAGCACTGTTTGAACTGAGCTGCTTTCTGCCACTTGCTTGCTACCCTTTTATTTTATTATTCTATTAACTGATTCATTTAAATTTATTCCTCCCCAAAATCCTCTTTTTGTTTTTGTTAGTCTATTTTAATTCTTTTCAAATCTGTGCTTTCTTTCACGGTATGCATTCCATTCACTGTGCAGGGAAGCACAGCATAATTATATTCCATATTATAATATAGAATGTATTTAGGAACATATACATACATTGATATTTTTTTATTTTATTTATTACATAAACACATAAATACACATACATACAATTATCTTATCTACATATATTACATAAATCAGATAATATTACAGAAGAACACACAGACTTTCCAGCACAGCAAACACTTAAGAAGCATGCTGGAAAGGCAGCTGGCAAACCTTCAGGGTGGGGCAGAAGAGGGAGAAGCCCAACTGAGATGCAGCCTCTTTCCTACAACTAGCAGGCACGAGGTTCCACTAGTTCTACAGGCAGCAAGGAGAGGAAAGCAGTGCCAGTGCCACTGCCTGTGCCTGAGTCTCCATGCCTTTCAAGAGCACCAGCCATAACCCCTGCCCCCCCACTACCACCATGACAAGCAACAGCACCAGCACCAGCATGACAGTCTCTTCCATCCCCATTTCACTTCCCATGCTGAGCCTTCCAGTGCCAGAGGAAGAGCTGGATCTGAGTGCCATAGCAAGGGAAATTCTGGGGAAAGAACGGGAATCAGCTGAGTTTGTTTTGCACACCCCACAAGTTTCCTGTACAGCCAGGTCTCTTTCCCCAGAAGGCACTTTGGAGGAGATTGAGGTAGAGGCAAGTGGCTCAGCTGAGTCCACTCCTCCTGTTGCTGTGCCTCTACCTGCTGAGGAAGGGGAAAAGGCAGCATCTACACATGCACCCACACCCCAGAAGTGAGCGGGTAGTGTGGTCTAGGATCCTTTTGAGCTGGCAGATGATCCTACATATACTATCTGCCTGCACTGCTGAGCTCAAACCAGCTGGAGTAAGGGAACAAAACACATGAGCATCATGGGGGATCCTGATAAATCTCTGCTGGCACCACCCCCTTTCCCATGCTTCTCCTCAGCTTGGCACCAGTGGGAGTGTGCCCAAAAAGAAGACCCCCCACTCACTCCAAAG
>NW_028324426.1:515465-540465 GCF_052110815.1 Crocodylus siamensis | reverse complement strand
GAGAATAACTGGGACACATGTGCCTCTTTACCACTACAGTTTCAATCCATAGAGGGTTTGTATTAGTGCAGTGCTCCTCAACATTTTTAGCCTCAATGGCCCCTCCATTACTTTTCTGAATTTCACAGCACCCCAGCTTAGAATCACTGTGTAACAGGTGAGGCGCCAGGGGTTGCCATCACACCCCTTTTTTGACCATCCCTATCTTGTCATGCTCCCATTCCAGCTTCTCAGGTTCTCACCCTGTTTCCTGTCCCTGCCATACCTTGTTGTTAAAAGTAATGAGGGGAGGCTGCCCTCTCAGGCTAATAAGCCCTTGCTCTCCAACAGTGGAACTAATCCAAAGCTAGGTGCGGCTGCCAGCTCCGTAGTCCCAGAACTGGTCAACGGCTCATTTAGATGGAATGTTAATAATAGAAGTTATTACAGAGTAGATATAGGATAAAACAAAAAGATTTTATTCACTCACCTGGCCTCATCCTCTTATGAATAAGAGGGGAGGCCGGTTGGAACGAAGCTGCAGTAAATACAAGTATAGCGAGCGTAGATATGCTGTCTAAGCTACGATGGGAGGCAATCGAGGAGTGGAGTCTCCGATGTTTCTTCAGTTACAGTATGCTGGATACAAAGGGGGTCTGTTGGTTCATGGGGTTCCAGAGCCAGCCCTTGCGTTCCAACAGTGGAACTAATCCAAAGCTAGGTGCGGCTGCCAGCTCCGTAGTCCCAGAACTGGTCAACGGCTCATTTAGATGGAATGTTAATAATAGAAGTTATTACAGAGTAGATATAGGATAAAACAAAAAGATTTTATTCACTCACCTGGCCTCATCCTCTTATGAATAAGAGGGGAGGCCGGTTGGAACGAAGCTGCAGTAAATACAAGTATAGCGAGCGTAGATATGCTGTCTAAGCTACGATGGGAGGCAGTCGAGGAGTGGAGTCTCCGATGTTTCTTCAGTTACAGTATGCTGGATACAAAGGGGGTCTGTTGGTTCATGGGGTTCCAGAGCCAGCCCTTGCGTTCCAACAGTGGAGCTAGTCCAAAGCTAGGTGCAGCTGCCGGCTCCGTAGTCCCAGAACTGGTCAACAGCTCATGAGTGGGATATACAGTACAAAACTGTAACACGGTGAATCGTTGTTAGTTGTCGGATTTTCGAGGCCTTTGTCTTCGCTGGGGTACGCCCAGATGGAGAGGCTGAGAACTGGTCTATAGGGTGATCAGGCCTATAGAGTTTTCCGGTCGTCGTCTCTGCTGTTTTCTGTTTCTTTGCCTCTTTATAGATGTTGGTTGGACTGCCTCTGTGACACTAACTATGATATAAGCTGAGCATACAGGGATAGGATAGTTTCTTTTACATAGTAATTGCTAGGCAGACTTTTTCCATAAGTTTCATTTCTGCAAAAATAACACTTCTAGATAAGAAATAAAATCTACAAAATGCGCATGTGTAGCTTAATGCCAACAGAGAAAAATACAAAGTGCTCATTTAGCTTACTAGTTAAGACTTCAAGTTTACATAAATGTGAGAGTGCCGCGTGGCAGTTATACAGAAGAAAAAAAAAATAAAACAGTTACAGTATAGAGTCCCCACTAGGGGAAATGCCTTACTGGAGTTGGTGTTGGCTACAGGGGAGGACCTGGTAGGGGAGCTGCAGATTCATAATCACCATGAGGACAGTGACCACCAATCAACTGAATTCACCATATGGCATAGGGTGGGTAAGATAGCTAGTAGGGTGGAAGTGCTTGACATCAGGAAAGCTAACTTCAGGGTGCTTAGGAGTCTAGTCAATGATGTACTGCAGGATAAGAGTATTGGCGAGATGGGAGTCCAGGAAGGGTGGTCGTTTCTAAAGGAAGAGAGATCCTTTGGGTGCAGAGGGAAACTATCCCAGTACAAGGGAAAATGAGCAAAAAAACACCAACTTCCTTGGCTAAACAGGGAAATCCAGGGCAGCTTAAAGGCAAAACAGAAGACTTACAGACAGTGGAAGCAGGGGGAAGCTACCAAGGAAGAGTATACCTACTTGGCCCACACTTGCAGGGAGGAAGTTAGAAAAGCCAAAGCAACTTCAGAGCTTAGGCTGCCAACACAAATTAAAGATAACCAAAGTCTTTTTTTTTTTTTTAATGTATGGAGGGAGTAAAAGGAAGGCGCAAGGTAGCATAGGACCACTATGGAGTAGGTCCTCAACAAATCTACTGTAAAACACTGAAAGAACAAGGAGATTAGGAACAACCATCACGAATTCAGCAAAATCAAGTCATGCCTGACCAACCTGGTTTCCTTCTGTGCTAAGGTGACAGGTTATATGGATGAGGGAGTAGTGGATGTAATATACTTCAACTTCAGCGAGGCTTTTGACACAGTTTCTCATGACATTCTCATTAATACCTAAAGAATTACAGATTAGGTGCAAGGTAGTACTGTACGGTGGATCCATAATTGGTTAGATCACCGTGTTCAATGAGTACACATCGGTGGCTCAGTGTCTAGTTGGAGGTATTAACTGAGTTTCTCCAGAGATCTATCCTGGGTCTGATTATTCTTTAATATCTTCCTTGATGATTTGGAAGATGAGATTGTGTATGCCTAGCAAATTTGAGGACACCAAGATGGGTAGAATTTATAGACCCTCTGGAGGGTAGGGCTGCGATCCAGAATGACCTAGATAGACTGGAAAAAGGGTCTGCAATCATGGGCAGATCTAGGATTTTGAAAAGATGGTGTAGTTCATCATTGCAAACAACATAACAGAAGTGCCTGTGACCCTCTTGCTACTGTACCTCTGTGACAAGAGGTGATGATCTCTGGTGCTTATTTGCATACAGCCATTGGTGTACAATGTCAGATTAGGCAACTGTCTCTTAATTACATATCCTCCATTGTTATGCATGGGTGGGGGAGTGAAAAACTTTTGTGCTTGGTTATACTGTGATAACATTTTGAATACAAGAAGCAGTTAAAGCATGTTAAAAGGCTAGGGAAGTTAGGTTTGTGTGCACTGGCCCTACCTTCTAGTAAGGCAAAGTACAAGGGGAATGATGCTGTAAATGAAGACTGGTAGTTATCATGACTCATTTGGCAGTCTAAGATAAAGGGACTCCCAGCTCAGGAATCACAAGAGAAGTGGGAAGAGGCTCCAGATTGGAGCTCACTGCTTTTTTTCTGCTGAGGGTAGGGTGAGCCATAGCAGCTGAGGGTGGAGACCTGTCTATTGTACGGTGGGCAGTCTACTGCAGTTTCCCAATGGGAAGATCTTGGGTAAACAATGTATAGTGCTGGGGGATTGCTTTCAGGCTCTTCCTCTAGTTTGCTCCTATGGCTTTTGGCCATGGGCAAGAGAGACTAGGGGGCATCTGAACTCCAAGGTCTCTGGGCTTGGGGCTTGCATGTATGATGTCTGCCATGGATTCAGAAGTATCTTAAGTCTCGACTGAAGAGTGTGGGAGGTAGAATTACTTACTGGTGGTAGCACTACACAGACTTGAATAACTGAATTCTGCTCAGTTTGGAACTGAGCAGAGGAATGGAGCATTAGGAACTGATTTTGGCTAACTGACCCAAGACACATTATTAAGAAAACAAAACAATTCCCTCCCACCCCAAACAAAAACCAAAACCAAACCAACAAACCAACCAAACAAAACTAGGGGGATGGTGTTGCACCTAACCATCCAACCATAAAGAGATGAGTGTTGGGTCTGAGTCTGTTATCCACTTGGTCCTAAAGAGCTGAAATTCTTAGGGTACTAGCAGGTCAAGTAGAAGCCTGTACCTGTGAAATGCTGAGATTTGCATCTGAAAAAAAATGGGTTTGCTCTGCAGCCAGAAGAGGAAAATGCCCCAGCAGCAGTGAGAAGCAGTATTGGGGACCAGTGCCCCTACAGCAGTGGGGAGGAACAATGAGGAACAGCACCCCAGCAGTGTCGGAGTGGCAACAGCCGTGGTAGAGCAGCACCTCAGCAGTGTTAAGGCAAGGAAAAACTAGCTCTACTGACTATGCTGTTCACCCTGTGAGAGACTGAGAGAATTATGAACCTATTGACTGTGCTAAGCTGTTAATAATGGATTCAGGTGGGCCATCATAGTTAAATCAGTTTGTCATCCCATCTCCCCTTTTCCCCTATTAACAAATTCTGTTATAGTTTGATATTCTTGCAAGTGGAGAATTTTTTTTCACTTTGGAATACCCAGCCCAAAATCATCTTCCCATGTTTCTGGGCTGGGGGCTCAAGCCAAGATTATCAATCTATGTAAAACCCCCAAGGTGAATTCACCCTAGTTGCTGCTATCTGGTGCCTGGCAGAAGGGTTGCACACCTTTTTCTCCATTTCAGAATTTAGTGGCACCCTTTTCAAAAATAAATATAAATATAGGAATATTAGAATACTAGCATTATCACAATTAATAATGTAATTATTGTGAGAAGAACTCTCCCGAATCATCTCCTTCCACTTGCTAAAGACCTCCTCCCAGAAACTCAATGTGGGCTTTAGGGAATCAAGAGGCACAACCAAGATTATTTTGACTGCTCACCAGCTGCAGGAAAAATGCTGGGAACAACATAAACCTTTCCACGTTGCCTTCTTTGACCTTGCAAAAGCCTTTTACTCTTCTCAGTTGAAAAGCAATGTTGAGGATCCTTGTGAAATACAGATACTTAACAAAATTCATCACCATTCTTCACCTGCTCCATGATGGTACGTAGTAGGGCTGTGCGAAATAGCACTGTTCAGTTTTTATTTCCATTTTGATGGGACGGTGTTTTGTTTAGACTTTTGTTTCATTTTGAAACTGCTGTCCCATTTTGTTTTGTCGAAACTGTTTCGCTGTTTTGACGTTTTGCCCATAGGCAGTTTCATGATTCCCCACTATAGCCTAACTTTGTCATTTCCTGCCTGATTCAAATGACAAGCGCAGGGAGGGTAGCCCCTGCTGAGGCCACAAAGCTTGCCAAGTTTGAAGGAGATAGACACAGGGGTTTCTGGGAAACTGCACCTGACATTCTTGACAGCAAAACTCATGTTACTTGTAAGTGTGAAGGCACAGGGGGGAAAAAACAGCAGGCGTGGTAGCCACTGCTGAAGCCACAAAGCCTGCCAACTTTCAAAGAGATAGGTACATGCAGGGGTTTCTGGGAAATGCACCTTAAGCTGCTGACAAGCAAAACTCATGACATGGGTGACTCTCTCTGTGTGTGTGTGTGTGTGTGTGTGTGTGTGTGTGTGTGTGTGTGTCCCTCACTGTCACTGGGGCTTCTATATGACATGGTAGTGTGCCCCAATGAGGCCTCCTCCTTCCCTACAGTCCACCACTTTAAATAACAGGTAATAACTTAGTAAGCAGCAAAGTAGCACCAGAACCATCTTGGGCAGCTAAGCTGTCATAGACTAGAACCTTTCTTTCCTGCAGGAGCTTCTTCTCCAGCAGCTGCCAGAGAACTATCCCTGTCAGCCCCGGTCAGGTGCTAGGAGTGTTAGGCTAAGGACATGGCACTAGCAGACAAGGTCCTTTTCTTTGGGTCAATCTAATCTGGTATGCTTTAGCAGACCAACTGAATAATTTAGTTACAGAAATATCTCAGCAAGCTTTCGGGTTGAAAAGCCCTTTGTCAGGCTGAGGAAGCACCTGCAGCTGGGGTGTGTGGGTGTGCGCACGCTGTTCCTGGATGCAAGGAATAGTAAAGAAGGCATAGGCTGGCATGCAATGCAGGCAAGGAAGTCAGTCAGTGCAAATGGAAATGGAGGTGTCGGGGGGTGAGAGAGTGGCTGGGGTATGTTGGAGCCAGGGGGAGGAAAGGGGGATGTAGCAGCACAGGTAGAAGTGCAGAAGTACCTTTGTCAGTCAGATGTCCAGCAGGTTGTAGTGACATAAATCCAATGTCTGTACTGGAGTTCATGAGTTTCTGTACCTTGGAGGCTGATGAAGTGCAGTTCATAGGCCTGGCTCTGAAAAGTAGATTGTAAATTAAAACAAGCACCAGACCTTGCTAACCTAATGTCATCACCAGAAGCCAACTTTCTACAGCTCAGAACACAAAACCTGCCAACTATCTTCCAGTACACCAACACAGTGCACACCAGAATCTGTCAAAGGCAACAATACCCAACTACCTGTGAGAGCACATTTCTTGCAAAAGTCTCCAGTCTCAGGCCTGATCCTAAGAAGGAATTAACAAACCACTTTTCACAGCCAGACATTTGAACTTCACTTCATCAGCCTCCTAGGTAGTAGGTACAGAAACTCATGGACTCAATAAAGACAGTGGAATCCTGAGACACTACAGCCTGCCAGACATCTGACTTGCTAGGTACTTCTCCACTTTTACCTGTGCTGCTATATCCCCTTTCCTACCCCCTCCCCCAGCCTGTCCCTTACCCCCAGTGCCTCCATTTCCATTTCCACTGACTGGCTTTCTTGCCTGCATTGCATACCAGCCTCTGGCTTCTTTACTATTCCTTTCATCCAGAAACAGCACTCATACCAACTGCAGATGCTTCCTCAGTCTGACAAACAGGTTTTCAACCCAATAGCTGGCACCCTAGGCAGCTAAGCTGAGTTCACCTGAAGCCTCACAATTCCACTGCAACCAGCAAGACTCAAGCCTGTCAAAGACATGTCAAGCCTGGGCTTTCCCCAGCCAGCAGTCCCACATAGCCTCCCTGACCCTGGCAGAGTGCAGTTTTAGTGGTCATGCCCAGGACCTGGGGGCTCCTCCTCCTTCCCCATAGCCCTAGCCATACCTCCAAGTTCATCCTGGCATGGGAGCTCAGCAGGGACATATTCTTCCTCTGCTGGCTGGTGATACCCTAAGTGCCCCCTCCAGTTGAGAGTGGAGAATTAAATGGCTTTTAAAAAAGGAAAAAAGGAAATACGTGTAGAGAGAGGGAGGAGGGTGGCATTTACTCCATCTGCACCTGGAGTTTGGGGAACTCCAGCAGTGGGAGGTTCACTTTCAGGAACAGCATCTGCTCCACCAAACCAAGATCCAAGCAGGTGTGGTGGGGTGTCACAACATCCCCAGCAATATCTCACCAGTGTTCCAAGTGGACAGTACAGGTGCTGCTGGGCAACCGTGGCCAGATCTGGCCACATCTGGCTGCAACTTGCCCAGTAGGCCAAGGGCTCGCACAGCAGTGGTTCCACATCACTGGTGAGAGACGCAGCCACCAAGGCCTGAGCACTACCTGCCTGATGGTGGGGTCTGGTGCCTCTGGACCCCACCATGGAAGCCATGCCCTTGGCCCACATTGGCAGCACCTGTGGCAGAGGAGGAGACTGGCTGGTGGATGGCGTGCTAGCATGAGACAGTGGATCCCCCTCTTCCACATCCCCCTGCCACTGCCTCTGCCATTCTATCTCCCTGACTCTCTTTGCCAGTACCTCCCCTCCACTGATTCAGACTTTGGCTGCTGCATACATTGCTCCTCACCCTCCAGTCACACATGGCAGCCAGCACATGGACCGTACTAGACTGCAAGGGTTCAAGCCATTTCCTGATGCCTTCCTTCATCCATCTCACCAGTGCTTGGACGTCTGGTGGCAGCGGCTTGCCCCAGCCATGAACACTGATCCCCTGGAATGTCTCCATTTGGTTCTGAAGTTTCCTCACTACATGGATCACCTGGCTAAGGAGGGCATTGCCAGCGCTGAGGGTCTTGGCCTCGAGGAAGGGCTTCAGGAACACCAAGATCTGGGAGATGGTACCCCACTCAGCTCTGTTAAGGGGGCCACCAGTCCCAGTCTCCCCAAGCAAGGCCATTTCATGGACAGCCTTCTATTGCTCCACCAGCCTCTCAAGCATCAGGTATGTGGAGTTCCATGGAGTCTGCGCATCCTGCATGATTTTGTGTTGAGGGA
The DNA here is from genome assembly GCF_052110815.1 of Crocodylus siamensis. Classification (NCBI taxonomy): domain Eukaryota; kingdom Metazoa; phylum Chordata; order Crocodylia; family Crocodylidae; genus Crocodylus; species Crocodylus siamensis. The sequence continues at coordinate 532,600 of NW_028324426.1, read as the reverse complement.
TGTTCAGCTCTGCTCGTTTGTCCTGCAGCATCTTGCCCGCCTTGATGTTCCAGTGGAAGTAGCCTGCAACCTTCCTGTACTTGGAAACGAGCTTGCTGGTGGTGCTGGCACCATCACCAACAGCCCTGTCCCCCTCCAAGACGTCCGTGATGGTGGACGAATGACCAAACGCATGGGTTCAGCAACCAAGATCTTTATTGAGTGACACACACAGATCAAAAGGGGGAAAGCAATCCTTTATCAAAAACCATTCATACTCGCATGCACGCAGACCACTGGCGCTCAGGTTCAGTCACAATGGTCTGTTGTGGTGCTTCTGGACACAATCTTATGGGAGGGACACTGGGTTGATGTGGATGGTATATGATGTTGTTGGGGCCCAGTCTTCACTGCCTTTTTTATCCAGCGAGACTGCAGCGGTGCCTGACAACCCACTCAGCCAGTCAACTTGTTGCTGTTGAGCTGAGCTGACTTCATCAAAACTCAGTCTTTTGGTTACATACATCATGGCTTAGGTATGCAGATAGATGGATGGTGAGGAATCACTTGTTTACAACCTCCTGAGACAGGGAGTCTGCTCTTGTTCTTATCTTCTTTTAGATGGTTTATTTGTTCTTATCTTTCTGCTTTAAAGACTACTTTCTCAGTAGACTGGGTGTGCTTGAAACCATATTAATTCACTCACTCATGCTTTATCTATAAAATTTTTTTTATAATATTCTTGACACTGACAATGAGGTGCAACTTGTGTGCCACTCAGCGGATACCAACAAAGTTCATAGATGCTAGGGTTGGAAGGGACCTCAACAGATCATCAAGTCCAACCCCCTGCCTAGGAAGGAAAGAGTGCTGGGGTCAGAGGACCCCAGCCAACTGCCTATCCAGCCTCTCCTTAAAGACCCCTAAGGTAGGGGATAGCACCACCTCCCTTGGATGCCCTTTCCAAAATTTGGCCAACCTTACCATGAAGAAGTTTTTCCTAATATTTAGCCTAAATTTGCTCTCTATCAGTTTGTGACCATTGTTTCTTGTTACCGCAAGAGGCACCCTGGTGAACAGAGCATCTTCGATCCCTTGCTGCATCCCCCTAAGGAATTTGTAGGCAGCCACAAGATCACCGCTCAGCTTTCTCTTGCAGAGGTAAAGAGGTCCAGGTCCCTCGGTCTCTCCTCATGGGGCTTGTCCTATAAGCTCGTAACCATATGAGTGGCCCTCCTCTGGCTCTGGACCCTCTCGAGTCTATCAACATCCTTCTTGAAGTACGGTGCCCAAAACTTGACACAGGACTCCAACTGCAGTCTGACCAACACCACATACAGGGAAAGTATCACCTCCTTGTTTCTACTCGTCATGCATATGCTGATAAATGATTAAAGTGTGGTTAGCTTTGCAGATGATTTTGTCACAATGATGACTCGCATTCACCTTGGAGTCCACTATGACTCTGAGATCCCCTTTCTGATTCTGTGCTGCTGAGAGAGTCACTTCCCAGCTAGTAGCTGTGCTGGATATTTTTGCGCCCTAGGTGCAACACTCTGCACTTGACCTCGTTGAACTGCATCCTATTGTGTATTGCCCACTCTTCTAACGTATCCAGTTCTGCCTGCAATCATTCCCTACCCTCTGGAGTGCGTATTTCACCCAACAATTTAGTATCGTCCGCAAACTTGGACAGAGTACATTTCAGACCCACATCCAAGTCACTGATGAAGATATTGAAGACTACAGATCCAAGGACTTAACTTTGCAGGACCCCACTACCTACATCCTTCCAGGTCAATACCGACCCGTCTACTACCAATCTCTGGGTCTGACTACTAAGCCAATTTGCTATCCACTGGACCATGTAAACACCTATATCACAGCCTCTTAATTTATTTATGAGAATAGGATGAGATACTGCATTGAAGGACTTGCTAAAATCCACGAAGATGACATCCACCTCTACTCCTGCTTCTAAGCATTTTGTGACCCTGTCATAAAGCGAAACCAGATTGGTGAAGCATGATCTACCTGCTACAAATCATGCTGGTTTCCCTGGTGCATTATTTTTCCCCACTGGACTCCCACAAATACGATTCTTCATAAACTTTTCAAAGACCTTTCCAAGGATGGAGGTGAGACTTACTGGCTTATAATTATTACTCATATCCTCTTTCCTCCCCTTGAAAATAGGGACCACAGTGGCCCTTTTCCAGTCCTCCAGGACCTGACCCGAGCATTCAAACAGCCGTGCCAGTGGTTCTGCTATGACAGCAGCCAATTCCTTCAGCACTCTTGGATGCAGCTCATCCGGGCCTGCTGACTTAACACATCCAGTCCATCCAAGTGACTCTGCACCAAGTCAGTGTCAACGTTGGTGGGCTGGTGTCCCTCTGATGCCCATCTACGAACCCATTAGGAGACTTATCTTGACCCCTGCTCAGGAACACAGAGGCAAAAAACTCATTGAATAACTCAGCCTTGTCCCCCCGTCTGTCACCAATTGCTTCTTCTTGTTCACTAGGGGTCCTGAACAAGGGGTTCTACAATGATGAACTACACCATCTTTTCAAAATCCTAGATCTGCCCATGATTACAGACCCTTTTTCCAGTCTATCTAGGTCATTCTGGATCGCAGCCCTACCCTCCAGAGGGTCTATAAATTCTACCCATCTTGGTGTCCTCAAATTTGCTAGGTATACACAATCTCATCTTCCAAATCATCAAGGAAGATATTAAAGAATAATCAGACTCAGGACAGATCTCTGAAGAAACTCAGTTGATACCTCCAACTAGACACTGAGCCACTGATGTGTACTCATTGAGCACAATGATCCAACCAATTATGGATCCACCGTACAGTACTACCTTACACCTAATCTGTAATTCTTTAGGAATTAATGAGAATGTCATGAGAAACTGTGTCAAAAGCCTGTATCACATCCACTACTCCCTCATCCATAGAACCTGTCACCTTAGCACAGAAGGAAATGAAGCTGGTCAGGCATGACTTGATTTTGCCGAATTCGTGATGGTTGTTCCTTATCCCTTTCTCCTTTCAGTGTTTTACAGTACATTTGTTGACCTACTCCATGGTCTTCTCAGGTATTGAGGTTAGGCTCACTGGTCTGAAATTCTCCAGATTCTCATTCTTCCCTTCCTTAAAGATAGGCACTATATTTGCCCTGTTCTAACCATCTGGCATCTTACCCAACCTCCACAAGTTCTCAAAGAAATAGCTAACGACTCTAAAATAACCAAGCCAATTCTTTCAGTACTGTAGGGTGCATCCCATCCAGCCTTGCTGACTAGAAATTATCTAGATTCTCTAAGTAATCCCTAAACTGTTCTGTTACTATTCAAGTTCATTTGACTCTTTCCCTATCTTTGCAGCCAACTGCATGTGTCACCTGGCAGTAGTACTAGTACACATTTTTCTGTCTTGCAAGACAATATAATTGCAGAGTGAGGTATTAGATTGCAGAACATCTGCAAATGTGGCTATAGAGGCCAATTCTTGAGTGACAGTCCCTTTTCCACTTATTACATGTGAAGCTCATATTCAAAAGTCCTGAAAGCGCTACAAGGTTCTTTTCCCTGAGGTTTTTTTTTCTTCTGAATGTTGGGTTCTTCTCTCCTCAAAAACCTTTGTTCCACACTTAACAGACAGTTTCCAAGCACTTCATCAATGACCTGGAAAGTGGCAAGATGCACCCTCAGCAAGTTTGTAGATGACACCAAACTGGAGGAAGGGGAGGGCTAGGATTCAGAGTGACCTAGACAAATCGGAAGATTGGGCCAAAAGAAATCTCATGAGGCCCAACAAGGACAAATGTAAAGTCCTGCACTTAGAACAGAAGAATCCTACATACCAGTATAGGCTGGGGGCTGACTGGCTGGGCAGAAGTTCTGCAGAAAAGGACCTGAAGGCTACAGTGGACAAATAGCTGAACGAGCCAGCCGTGTGCCCTTGTTGCTAATAAGGCATAAGCATACTGGGCTGCATTGGTAGGTGTGTTGCTAGCAGGTCACGGGGAGCGATTATTCCCCTCTATTCAATACTGGTGAAGCCACATCTGGAGTACTGTGTCCAGTTTTGGGACCTCCACTACAAAAAGGACACAAACATATTGGAAAGAATCCAGAAGGCAACAAAAATGGTGAGGGGGATGGGGCACATGACTTATGAGAACAGGCTGAGGGAACTGAGCTTATTAGTTTGGAGAAGAGAAGTCAGAGGAGATTTAATAGCAACCTTCAACTACCTAAAGGGAGGTTCAAAAAGAGGATGGAGCTAGATTGTTCTCAGTGATGGCAGAAACAGAAGAAGAAGCAACAGTCTCAAGTTGCAGCAAGGGAAGTTTAGGATATTAGGATAATATTTAGATAATTAGGAAAAACTCTCTCACTAGGAGGATAGTAAAAAACAGTGGAACAGGTTATCCAGAAAGGTTGAAAACCTCCAGGGATGGAGGTTCCAAAAGACCAGGCTAGAAAAAGCTTTGGCTGGGATGATCTAGATACGAGCAGGGAGTTGGACTAGATGATCTCCTGAGGTCTATTTCAACCCTCATTTTCTATGACTGTATGACTTCAATTTTCCGAATCTTCTCCCAGTCATTTGGCTCAATGTTCATTGCCTTCATCTCTCTCTTGCGAGCATCTTTGACCTGGATACTAACACTGGCCCTCTTCCTATGAAGAGGCATCCATACAAGAGCTCCTTGGGTACATGGCATTTATCCATTCTCCACATGTGGCCACGCCATTGACGTTGACACTGACTAAAAAGAAAATGGATGCTCAGAACGTTGGCAGGTTCCAAGACTTCAGCCTGGGCAACTTTGTCCAACAAGGAAATTCCTAGAATATGGTACAGGCAAAGTTAAGTTGTCATCTGGTAGCTGCCCCTATTTGTAAAAACTGAAAAGAGGCATTAACCACTTCAGCCTTCTCTGGATCCTACATAACTAGATAGCTTTCTGCATTCCATAAGGGATTTAAGGGTTTTTTGGCCGTCTTCCTGACATACTTGTTGAATGCCTATTACATCCCTTTCCAGTCATATCTCAAATCATGCCTTGGCCTTCCTAATTTTCTCCCTGCATGCAAGTAATACTCTTATACACATTCCTTTTAACACAGCCAGGCTCTCCCTTTTTGCAAGATTCCTTTTTGAGTTTCAACTCATTGAAGTGATTACTGTCTAGGCAGACTGGTCTCCTGTTTTATTTCCCAATCTTTTGTTGCTTTGGGATTGCTTGATCCTGCACCCTTAAAAAGACTTGTTTAAAATACAGTCAGCTTGCCTGCATTCCTTCCCCCCCGCCCAGACTTGCCTCCCTCTCCTTTTTTCCTTCCTTTAGAATCTTGAACTCTAAATGTTTTTGGTCACCATCTGTGGCGGGGGCAATGGCAATGCCGAGCCACAGGGATCCAGCAGCAGTGGCAAAAGCCCCTCACCACTGAAGATGCTAGTGGCCCCACTGGACACTGAGCTCTAGGGACATGGCGGCATGGCAGAATTGTCATGCTGCCAGCAGTACCAGCAAACCCACAACACGCGGGGTTGTGGAGAAATAGCAGCGGGGGCAGGAAAGCAAATTACCGGCAATCCCACAATCCCTGGGGACACGGGAACAGGACAGTGGCAGGTCCACCGCACAGCTAAGCTTACCGGCAACCCAGCAGCATCCCACATCGCAACCAACTGGGGCCCAGGGGCGGGCCAAAGAAGAAAAGCCGGCACCAGCTGGGAGGCGCTTTATAAGCATATGCCAGTGCCAATTCGCTGCCCGGGGCAGGGAGACGCAGATAAAAGCCCCAGGTTCCGGTCCAATGGCAGGACCAGAAGTCAAGAGGTCTACTCCATCTCTTCCCAGCAGTCCACTGTCTGGGAATATCACTCCATAGTCAAAGCAGCCCTGCTACCATCTAGGCAGCCAGGTGTTCATCTCCAGGATGCACTTGCTCCCTGCTGGGCCTTTACCCTTGACTGGAAGGATAGATGAGGACACCATCTGGGCCACATTCCCTGCACCCAGAGCTATGGTGTCCCTCTCAACTTAAAGGTCACTAACAGCAAGATCATTAGTACCTATAGCAATGAGCAGCATTGGACTCTAGGAAACCTTTCTATGGAGGTCCTGGATGCATGCTCCTGGCAAGCAGCAGACCTCTTGAACCAGCAGGTCAGGTTGATAGATATGATACCTCCATAGCCCTCTTAAGGAAAGGTATGCTCTTAAGGAAACCCTGGAACCTCTTGTATGGTTGGAGGCCTCTTCCCTCAGGGATAAGAAAAAATGTTCTCTGTTCTTAGACTAATCTGCCTTAAATGTTTATGCAAAAGAAAATACTCAATTCCCTTTCTCTCTACAAAACACCATGACATGGAAGGGCAAGAAACCTACTTTGTCTTCTAGAAATTCTTATGCCAAAACTTTTGGTATAGAAATAAGACAAGAAGTCTTTCATACAATTAAACGTAACTTTCTAATTGCTGGAATCCAGACCATTGTTTCCATTGTCTATAAAGAAACAGCATTAAGAGAAGCCAAACTGCTACTTTTCCCCACATCTAAGCCCAGCTATAAGGGAATGTGGGTCTTGCTGTACTAACTCTTTATGTGAAAAGGATAAGAAGCCTCTCATAAAACTGCAAATCACATGAGCCAGTTAGACATGCTCAACAGTATATCAGCCATGATTTGTTCAGTTTACTGACTTGCCCTCTTCAAGACTTTCCTATTCGTCCTTTCCTAACTACTGACTTGTTTTACATTTTTGACACCATAGCATTCTTGTCTATTAGTCTTATCACAGTAAGAATCTACATATGTGTCTGTACTGTATTAATAAGACATTATTACCATATTTACTCTATTCCAAAGCAAGGTTCTCCCCCCATATAACATCAGAAGAAAAGCCCCTTATCTTGAAATCATGTACAAGGCAGAAGGGGGACAGGTAGCAGCTGTAGCTGTGACCCCAACACAGGGTCGGGGCTGGAGTTGCAGCAACTCTGCTACTGCCTGCCACCCCCCTCCCGCTGCCGCTTCTGCCCCTCCATACTTCCAATCCCCCTTGTTTGCTCCTCCACCACTAGTCTTGGACCTCGTGTCTCCCTACAACCTCTTCACCCCACCTCCTCCCAAATTTTACCCCCTGCAGCCTCTGCCACCCTGCCTGCCCTCCAGCTGATCACCTTTGCTCTGGCTCCAACTCCACCCCAGCCTACAGCACAGAGCAAGCGTGCTCCAGCCCCGGCTCAGTCCAGTAGTAGCCCGAGTGGGGGTATGGCAGCTCCAGCAGGGGTATTACAGCACCAGCCCTGGCTCCCGGGTCCAACCAGAGCTGCTACCACTACCACCAGGCTGGGCTGGGGCCAGAGCACGAACATGCTCCATACCAGAAACTAAAGAAGTAGGGCTGGAGCAGGAGCAAGGGGAGGGAGAAGATGTTATGGGAGAGGGGCAGATGGGGGAAGGCAGGGGAGGCAGAGGCAGTAGAAATGGAGGCAAGCACATAGGAAGGGAGATGCAAGTACTGCGGTAGGGGCAAGGAACAGGGATTAAGCTGCTTGACCCACCCCTACCCACCCCCTTACCACTGTTGCTTTTCCTACTGCAGCAATGAGGGGGACCACTTTAAGACAACCCTCCAATACCAAGATTCTAAATGTTGAAAATGGTAACAAATTTATATGTTTTCCATGTATAGAATCAAATTATTGGGGAGTCATCTTAAATTCAGGGTCGTCTTATATTCAGGTAAATACAGTAGCTACTAGAAAAAAAATTGGAACCCTAGGCTGAATCTTCAAACTGATGACTTTCAAAGATGCATGCATCAGTGTAAATCATGTGTTTATTTGACTTTAATTTTTATTTATTTCTGTTTTTTCCACAAATAAATGTTTTTTATTTAAACTGAATGCAGATTCTGATGTCTGCTAGCAGACACTGAGCACCAGCCACCATTCTTGAAGGTAAAAAGTTAAAAGATAAAGGAAAGCAGAAGCTGAAGAAATGACAGCATAACCAGAGTCAAAAGCAAGGGCACATCCCTCAAAAGATACTATCACAAAAAGCTAGTGAAGTACAGTCAGGTGTAGGCTTGGAGAAAGCTTGAATGAGGCTACAAACACATATTCTCTTGCGTAGCAGAATGCCCCAATCTCCTAAGAAACCTATGCTTTAAAAAAAAAAAACCCACCATGGAGCACATTCTGGTAACTCTAGGACTAGACTGATTTCTTCCCCTCTCTCGAGTTCCAAAACTACACTATTTTGGCAAGAAATCACACTGGTCACATTTCTCTGCCTTTTATGGGCATTTAGCTGTGACATCACACCTGCCTCTACTCTAGAAACAATATGATATTCAAACACTGTCTACATAACTGATTCCTGAACCAATATATTTACATTAATAAATACAAAAATAACTACACTAACAGAGATATGGGACAGAAAAATTTCCAGTGCTTTATTTTTCTGTGGGAAATTTTCCATTCCTAAAAACCGTTTCATAAAATTCATTACTAGCAATGAATGGATGCCAATACTTAAGCATACCAATATTTAGCTTAGACAAGCTTGGCAGTTTCAAAGCTGTAATTAATGTTTTTCAGGCGATTATCCCTAGGAAGTACGTGAGAAAGTACATATACGTTTTACTGATTTGTAAACAGGAGGGTAAATGCACACACAATAATCCAAACCAAAAGTCAAGTTATGAATTCACCTAATTGGCTGTGCAGGTCAAATCAAAACCTAAACTAAAATCCTTATTTCATCTCAGACTGCAAGTGAAAGCAAAAGCAAAACTAAAATTGATTAATTTTTGTTTCACTTTTAATTCAGCAAACATACACAGCAGTGTCTCATTTCTTTTCTTGAGTTGGGGAAGTTGGAAGTGTTTGCGTAAGATGTTAGTTTTTTAATGCTTTTGGCTTGACTTAGTCATAAGAACGCCTAATCACACAAAAAACTAGTGTGTGGCATCATTATAGTGAAATTCAAGCCACTGAAGGAAGGAGGAAAGTTGGTAGATGTAAATATTGTGGGCAGGAGTATGCCAACAACACAACAAGAATGAAGGAATGTTTAACAACATGTAGAAACTGTCCCGAAAGAGTACAAGCCATATACAGAAAGCTAATACAACGAAGTGGTGGAACAACATTGTCTGAGAAGTCTACTTCAGGAATCCTATGCAAGTAAACAAATTAATATGTTAAAACAACACACAGTACTGACTAGCATCTATACTGTTTTAAAACATTATAAATTTTTAAAGTTATTAATGCAACTCTAGAATATTATTTACTTAAAATATTTGTACCCTGCTTTTCTCCTGGCACTAAGCACCTAAAGTGGCCTAGACTTAACTATAATTTTTTAAAAGTTACACAATAGATAAACAGTTAACTATTTCAACCCAGCAGAGAGAGCTTAGTCCTCTGGCCAATGGCAGAGGTCAGACTATACTTACTTTGGCTCTGCAGTCCCAGGGCAACTGAGCAGCAGAGGGTTCTTTCCAGAAGGGATGGGGGAAGCAAGCTCCCTGATGCTTCTCCTTCTCATGGATGAGGCCAGACTAGAATAGGCCAAAATAAAAATCTTTTCCCCCTTATGTTGCAGGAACTTCATAGCTTAAGTGAAATAGCAAATTTACAAAAAATGGAAAGTGAAAATGTTGAGCTGCCAGGTCTGGGGGAAGAAGCAGCAGGATCCTCGCTTTCAAGATCACTGTCACCAGATATGTGATCCAGCACGAGTAGCTGTTCAAGACAGCCAAGCTCTTTATCAAACTTTGGTGGACAAAACAATCAAGAAGATCAAGAAAAAGCAGATGAGACATTAGCTCAAACTGTATTTGCAAGTGGTACACCTCTTTCCATAACTGTAAATCAATACTGGAAGGAACATTACAAACTAATTCACCCATCATAAATTACTGTCATGTTATTTCTTATCACATTCTCTCTTCGATAGAGAGTATGACAGAGTTCAAACAATGGTTATTCAAAAGGATTGGTCAAGCAGAATTACTGACTCCGATGTCAGATGGATGGACTGATATATAAGGAAATACTTTATTGAACATTATCTTAGCAACACCTAAACCAATATTCCTGAAAGCAATTGCTACCAAATCTTCTCGTCATACAGGTGAATATATAGCCAAATTACTGAGAGAAGAGATTGAAAGTGCAGGTCCCTCTAGGGTACAAACCCTTATAACTGATAATGCCAGTAACATGAAAGCTGCATAGCAAATATTAAAGGCAAAGTATCTTCATTTAATAGTATTTAGCCATCTTGCTCATGGGTTGAATCTTCTGGCAAAGGACATAGTAAGTGTCATAGTAAGTAAGTACCATCCAGACAATATTGGCAAACTGCAAAGCGACTGTGAAGGTATTCAACAATCATCATGTTGCTAATCAGACTTTGAAAAATTACAGAAAGAGAAGCAGGGGAAGGAAAGTGCACTTTTATTGCCAGGGGAAACTAGATGGGGCTCAGCTACAAAGTGTTTACATAGTTTGCTGCACACAAAGAACTGTTTGCAGTGCGCTTCAATAGATGACACAGTATCCCAGATTATTCTCATGAACATCTGGAAGCAGATTCTCGACAATTCTGGGTTTGAGTTCAAGAAGCATCCAATTTGCTACTACCAGTTTCAGTGGCTACCAAGAACCCTGAAGGAGATACACCAAGACTTTCAAATATTCCAGAGATAATCTGACCACTGAATTAAAATCTAGTTGGGCTTTTGCCTTCTTCACCTCTATCCAAAAAAGTAGTAGTAGTAAAACAAATGTTTGCTAAGAGATCCAAGTTTTGCTCTCATCCAGTTGGTCTGGCAATAAGCCTTTGTTTGGATCATTAGCACAGAAGACAGCATTATCTACTGCTCTCAATACAATTATGGAAGTAGCTAAAAGTGTCCCCAACATCGCTGAAATAGCTGTGATGACGGACGCTGCCAAGTACCATGCAAAAGAAAAACTTTGGAGCAAAGACATCATTTGGCAGGCAGCAAAAAATGTGTGTCCTATCACATGGAGAAAGGGATACTGTAACACCCGACTGCTATCCAGGATTGCTCTAAGGATCCTAAGCATTCCACCAACAGCAGCTTCTTGTGAACGAAACTAGAAGGCTCTCAGCTCAATCAAGACAAAAAAAGAGGAACAGACTAACACATAAAACACACCGCTAAGTTTTTTTCTATGTATTAAATTCTCTTGCTTCTGGAGAATCAGTTAGAAGCAGAATTAGTGAAGAAGATGCAGTGTGATGATAAATTGCCCTTGCTGACAGACTTCTTGGTAAAATGATCCTTTAGCAAAAGAGAACGTGGTTCAAGTAGTTCTGAATCAGATTTGCTTCAAACTGATTCTGAAATGGAACTAATAAGTAGTGCAAGTGATTCTGCAGATAGTGACAGGAAAACTGGAGGTGCTGCAATGACCTCAGTGGAAGAGAGTTCAACTTTGTTGAAGTAGATGAGTGGACAACCACAGCATATCATGCAGTTCTTTGGGCGTGCTAAAATGAGTGTCAACAGTTTTCAGTGCCCTCGTTTTTTCCTTAAATTTATACAAGCAAAAAGGTAAGGGGAAGTACATGCTATTGTGTATTGTCTTTACATTTTTACAAGTATTCCAATAAAAATAATTTCCTTCCACATAAAACTTTGAATTTGTTTGAATATAACATTTAAACCACACTAAGTGTGCTGTATTTAAGTTTTTTCCTAATCAAATATTTCAGTTCAAATACTTGTGGTTACTGGGAAATAAAATTAACATGGGGGGGTACTTTTTAGTTCTGTTTACTAAATATAAGTAAAATAAACATGCTAAATCAGACCATGCTCTATTTAGGGCATTGGAAATTTTTCCAGAAAACCCACATCTCTGTACACCAACAGCAAAACTTAACAATTACCGCTGTTCAAGAAACAGCACTTGCTCATGAGGCTGCATCTCTCCATTCAAATGAGAGATAAATGTTGCTGCAAACATGACATCAGGCTCACCAAGTACAGTCCAAAAGGAGTTTTCAAAGTCACCATCAGCTCACTGAAGAATTAATTCTCCATCCTTCAGAAGCTCCTATAGCTATGGTGGAAGCCACAGACAAAACACAGGAGGTTTCTGCCATGCTAACTGCAATCATTGCAAGCACAAGGATCACATCAAATGTGCATCTCAAGTCATCCAGAAAAAAGTCAAATGAGCAGGGCATACCTTCAACTGACACAAATACTGTTGCTGATCTGAATAAAATTTCAGCCTGTTGGGCACTTGCAGGTACCTGTACTACTGGGTTTGTCAATTATGTAGAAAAAACACCTGAACAGAAGATCTACACCACAGTGCTGTTCCAGGGTATTCCATGTGTCACAGAGGATCCTCAGGATTCCACATCTGCCTTAATTTCACAAGAGACAATAAATCGCTGTGCTCTCCAAAATCAACCACCTATTGTGACATGCGAAACACAACTTGTTGACTACAAAAACAAGCCGTTGACTAAAAACAAATATGGCCCACCACGCAATTTCGTCCTGCCCAGAGGCACCTATCAATTAATTGTACCCAGCCAGGCCCATATGCTTCACTCCCACCATCCCATGTGGGAGGGCCCCAGCCAGCACACACAGCTTCCAGACGGGCCCACTGCTGCTGCCACCAGGGGGACCTCCTCACCTTCCCCAGCCTCCAGTGGCTCCTCCTTCTGTCTGTGCTGCAGCACTCACTCCAGGCAGGAAGTAGGGAAGCTGTAGCTGGACAGGAACGTGGGGCTGGTGGAAGTACGGAGCCCGAGGTTTGCACTGGTAGCAGGGTGGCGGGAGTGTGGAACTTGGGTGGACAAGGTGTAGGTGTGAGTATGAGGTTTGTGGGGTGGGTGGGTGTAGGGACCTCCCCACATGCCCCTTCTCCCCATGGCACACAGCCCCTGCAGCTGCCACTGGTGGCAGCAGCAGCAGGTACTCATCGCCCACACAGGAGCAGCCACTGTGCAGCATGCAAGTCCAGTCAGTTCCAGGAGCTGCACATAGTGGCAAAGAGTGGAGCCAGACTCATCTCTGTCATGCAGGGCTCCCAATGCCCCGGGAATCATGTACCAGCAGGGGAAGGTCCCATGCAACAGAGCCAGCTGCCTTCCCTGCTTCCTGCTGCCACATGCAGTGTCTCGTGAGCTGCCAAACAGAGGTTGGGGCTCCAGTCCATGCTTCCCAGCAGAGTCCCAGCAGCACTACACAGAACACCCCATGAGGCCATGGCAACCTGGCTGAGAATCACTTCCTCATTGCATAACAGAGCGGTTATCTCCAAAGTCAAACACGTGTCCTTGATGCTCTCCATGTTGGACATCTGAGAATAATTTGCATGAAAGCACTTGCCCGAAGGTATGGATCTTGACATAAAACAAAATAAAGAACCAGAGTCAGAGGCACAGGACAAGCAAACAGGAGTCTGAGTAGAAGTTTGAGTGGGGAGTTTACCAAGATCATTTCTTACCCTTCCTTCACTGTAAATTTGCAGAGTAGAAACAGGTAAGAGGAGAAAGAGACATTTTTCCCTCTTTTGCTGCTACTTCCTGAAAAGGAGATAGCAAGAGAATCAACAGGATGTCTATAAAACATCATAATGCCCAAGTGTCTGCCACTACCACCTCTTCCTCTGCCAGTACCAGGACTGCAGGCATACTTCCTAATCACCAAGGCTTCCCCCAGGCTCTGGTTTGGTTTTGCAGGGACTGCAGCCTGGTAGGGGGTGCCTCCTCATGGAGTCTCTCAAGAATCAGGCAATGGACCTGTGGGATCAGGTGAACAGGCTCAGAAGCAACCATAAGATTGAAGTCTTCATCAGCTCAATGCACAAAGACACCTCCAGCAGCACAGAAGGACAGCCAGAGAGGACATGGGAAGACAGGTATTCTGGAAGGTGGAAGCTGGTAGCTTGTTAGCTCTGGCAACAGGCAGCAATCTTCTTCTGAACTTGCAGCTGTCTTGCTGGAGAATAGGTATGAAGCCTTGGCACTGGGTGAGGAGTGACAGGAAAGGCTAAGAAGCCATGCATTGATGGGGAGGGAGGATCAAGGTCACTGCAGCCAGTGTGAAGCAATGAGTGGTGGTAGTGGGCAATTCCCTTCTGCGGGGCACAGATGCATCCACCTGCTGGCCTGTTTGGCTCAGGAGATCTGCTGAACACCAGAATCCTGCACCTAAGGTATCACAGAAAGGCTGCCAGAACTTATATGGCCCTCTTACTATCCCATTCGGTTCATCCATGCAGGCACTAATGCTACTGCCAGGGGCGACCCTGAGCAGATCGATAGCGAGTATGTAGCTCTAGACACAAGGGTGAAAGGGTTGGGGGCCGGGTGGCGTCCTCATCTAACCTTCTAGTCTAGGGTAAAAGACCTGGCTACAGCAGATGCATCCTGGAGATCAACACCTAGCTGTGTTGGTGTCAACAGCAGGGCTTTGGCTTTTTCAGCCATGGGGCAGTGTTCCAAGAAGATAGTCTGTTGGGAAGAAATGGGGTACACACAACGAAGACAGGGAAGAGTGTCTTTGCATACCAGGCTTACTAACCTGGTGAGGAGGGCTTTAGACTAGGTTCACTGGGAGACAAAGACAAAAGCCCAGCCAGACTGTTGAACAAAGGGGGCAGGGCGAGCTCTGATTTTCTATGATAGTAGTGTCATACTACTACTTCCACAAAGAACGCCCCCCCTAAATATATAGGTATTTAGAATGTATTTTGTTATAATGATAGGTACTGATAGGCTTCCAAATTGCTTTAAAATTGTAAATATATAAATCAAACATTATGTTCAACTAATATATATACATTTTTAAACACAAAGCAGCTTTACATTTAAGTCACAGAAAAATAGTTTTAGGGCTTTTTAAATCAGAGGAATTAGGCTTTTTAAACTGAGAAAACCAGGATCTCTGCTCATAAAACAAGGCTTGATTTTCCCCATATTGAATGGGCAAAACACCTTGTCTTATATAATTGAGTAAATATGGTAACTGGGATCAGAGACAGGATGGGATAATTCACATAACTGAAGTATATGCTGGATGGATATAGCTTGTTCAGGAGGGATCATCAGGGTAGGGGTGGAGGAGGTGTCATGTAGATATAGAGGAAATGTACATGTATTCTGAGGTTCATTATGAAGTGGAAGATAGGCCTGTTGCGTAAAGGTCAGAGGGAAGAACAGCAAAGGGAAGGGGGAAAAATGTCATGGTGGGCATCTGCTACAGACCACCAAGCCAGAAGAAAGTGGATGAGGCTCTTTTTAAACAACTAATGAAGCATACAAAAAATAAATAAAATCACAGGACCTGGTTCTCAGAGGGAGTTAATTATCAGAACCATAGAGAAGTAGGTCTGGAAGGCTCCACAAGGCATCTAGCCTAAGGCTGGATCATCCCTATCCAAACTATCCTATACAATCCATAATCTAAACTCCTCATAAAACTACCATCAACCCTGACACAAGACAGAACACCCTAATATGCCACAGGTAAAACAGGGGAACCACAGCAGCCAATGCCCTGCTTCTGTAAATGACTGTCAATATATGCTCACCCCCTGGCTACAGAGAAAGATAAAAGACCCCACAGTCCATACCAATCTGGCCATGGGGTAAAATTCCTTCCTGATCCCAAATACAGCAATGATTTGACCCAGAGTGGAGGGGCAGGATGCTCTAGCCAGGTACCTCTGGCTTTAAGTCCCAGAAAAGGCACTGGCACACCCTAGTCAAAATCCTTTGGCTGCAGCCCAAACCCCATGCCTCTGAGGGAGGCTTAAACACACTTTGACACATATAGCAGGGAGCAACCAGCAAAGCCCAGAAACATGGGAAATACTCACAGCAGAACAGAGGCCTACTGTTGATAGTAACTGGAATTTGCAATTGGTTTTTTTTTTTTTTATTACAATAGCATGCAAATCCTAGGCTGAAGCCCTGCAGAATGACTGATGAAAAGTAAATTAAACACCTGTATACATCAAAGCTTCCCGGACTTATAGCTGAGCACCAGAAGCAAAAATTCGGGCTCTCTGCCCACACAGGTGTCCAAACCAAGTATAGCTGGGCACCTCCAAAGCCAAGCAAGTAGACCACCACAGTGGGTGCCTGCAGCTGTTCTTGAAGTGACAGGACGTGTCATACTAGGCCAAGACTCCAGATGCAAAGACACTTAACAGACATAGCAGCGGTGCCCAGATGCTGTGCCAGGCTTCAGTCCAGGAGACATCCTGCTGCCACAGAGCAGGTTCTCACAAGGCCCATTAAATGCTCTAGCTGCTAGCAGTAAGCCCCTCCAAGGCCGGCCTGACCTAGGCTGCACGAGGGAGCTGCCAAGCAGCCTAAAAGGAGCAGGGCAGGAGTGAGCAGCGGACCAGCCGGCCCCCGGAGCGCGGACCGCTGAGAAACGCGAGCTCAGCAGCCAGAACCGCCCTGCAGCTCACCTTAGTCTGCGCCGGTCGCCGCGGCGGGAGCTCGGCGGAGCCGGGAGCCACGCCCACCCGACGCCGCGCCCGCTGCGCAGCCTCCTGCAAGGACCTTGCGTAGCTACGGGCGCGGCTTCGCCTGCGGCCTTCCCCGGAGCGGCCGCTTTGGCGCCTCGCCTGACCCCTCCCCGGCGCATTGGCACCTGCGCCCGCCGGGCCCTAGTTCGTGCGCCTGGAGCTGCCGCCCTCGCGGCAAGGCCAGGCCGGGCGTTCCTGCAGCACCGGGCGGAGAAGCTCGCTTCCGGCCCCCGGCCTGGGCAGAGCGTTCCCCCTTCTGCCCCGGCTTGTTCTTGAGGTCAGGTTCTAGTGCCAGCTTTCTGCTTAGGTGGCGGTTGCTGCCGTTTCCCGCCCGTGTTTATTGTCACGCAGAGGATGTCGGCAGAAGGCATAGCAGCCAGGCATTTCAGTAATATGTACACCATGAAAGAAAGAACCTCGGAACAAAGCCTGGGGCGCACCACACTCACTAAGCCCTAGGCGACTGGTAGAGGGTGCATAAGGGTGCACGTACCCAGCCCCACACACACAGGTGCCCTGCCTGAGGGCCAACACCAACTCTGTCGGCAGGGCTGCTGCCCCCCCAGAT
>NW_028324426.1:434365-515365 GCF_052110815.1 Crocodylus siamensis | reverse complement strand
GTTCTGGGTTTTCCAGAAGACCAGGCTCCGGATCCCTGCAATGCCTTCTTTATGCGAAAGTTTTGGCAGGCTCGGCTCCGGATCCGCTTCCCTGGATCCAGTTTCCAGGTTTACCAGAAGACCAGGCTCCGGATCAATGCAAGGTCTTGTTTATGCGCAAGTTTCAGCAGGCTCGACTCTGGATCCAGTTCCCGGGATCCAGTTTCTGGGTTTTCCGGAAGACCAGGCTCCGGATCCCTGCAATGGCTTCATTATGAACATTTTTTGGCAGGCTTGGCTTCGGATCTGCCTCCCAGGATCCAGTTTCCGGGTTTTCCAGAAGACTAGGCTCCGGCGCCCTGCAATCCCCTCTATGCAAAAGTTTCAGTCTCCTCGGCTCCGGATCCGCTTCCCAGGTCCCAGTTTCTGGGTTTTCCGGAAGACCAGGCTCTGGATCCCTGCAATCCTTTCTTTATGCGAAAGTTTCGGCAGGCTCGGCTCCGGATCCGCTTCCCGGGATCCAGTTTCCGGATTTTCCAGAAAAGCAGGTTCTGGATCCCTGCAATGCCTTATTTTTACAAAAGTTTTCACAGGCTTGGCTCCAGATCCGCATTCCAGGATCCAGTTCCGGGTTTTCCACTAGAGCAGGCTCCGGATACACATCCCAGGATACAGTTTCCGGGTTTTCCTGAAGACCAGGCTCCAGATCCCCTCCATTGGATGCAATTTCTGGGTTTTCCAGAAGACAAAGCTCTGGAGCCCTCCAATGCCTACTTTATGCTTTATTTTCGGCAGGCTCGGTTCCGAATCCACTTCCCGGGATCCACGTTCTGGGTTTTCCAGAAGACCAGGCTCCGGATCCCTGCAATGCCTTCTTTATGCGAAAGTTTTGGCAGGCTCGGCTCCGGATCCGCTTCCCTGGATCCAGTTTCCAGGTTTACCAGAAGACCAGGCTCCGGATCAATGCAAGGTCTTGTTTATGCGCAAGTTTCAGCAGGCTCGACTCTGGATCCAGTTCCCGGGATCCAGTTTCTGGGTTTTCCGGAAGACCAGGCTCCGGATCCCTGCAATGGCTTCATTATGAACATTTTTTGGCAGGCTTGGCTTCGGATCTGCCTCCCAGGATCCAGTTTCCGGGTTTTCCAGAAGACTAGGCTCCGGCGCCCTGCAATCCCCTCTATGCAAAAGTTTCAGTCTCCTCGGCTCCGGATCCGCTTCCCAGGTCCCAGTTTCTGGGTTTTCCGGAAGACCAGGCTCTGGATCCCTGCAATCCTTTCTTTATGCGAAAGTTTCGGCAGGCTCGGCTCCGGATCCACTTCCCTGGATCCAGTTTCCGGGTTTTCTAGAAGACCAGCCTCCAGATCCCTGCAATGCTTTCTTTATGCGAAAGTTTCGGCAGGCTCAGCTCTGGATCCGCTTCCCGGGATCCAGTTTGCGCGGTTTGCGGAAGACCACGCTCCTTATCCCTGCAATGCCTTCTTTATGCAAAAGTTTCGGCAGGCTCAGCTCCAGAGCCGCTTCCCGGGATCTTGTTTCCTGGCTTTCTAGAAGACCAGGCTCTGGAGCCCTGCAATGTCTTCTTTATGCAAACGGTTCTGCAGACTTGGCTCCGGATCCGCTTCCCGGGATCCAGTTCCCGGGTTTTCCGGAAGACCAGGCTCTTGATCCGCTTCCCTGGGTCCAGTTTCTTGGTTTTCCGGAAGACCAGGCTCCAGATCCCTGCAATGCTTTCTTTATGCAAAAGTTTTGGCAGGCTCGGCTCCGGATCCGCTTCCCGGGTTCCAGATTCCGGGTTTTCCGGAACATCAGGCTCCGGATCCACATCCCAGGATACAGTTTCTGGGTTTTCCAGAAGACCAGGCTCTGGAGCCCTCCAATTCCTTATTTATGCAAAAGTTTTCACTGGCTCAGCTCTGGATCCGCTTCTCATGATCCAGTTTCCGGGTTTTCGAAAAGACAAGGCTCTGGATCTGCTTCCCGGGATCCAGTTTTTGGGTTTTCCGGAAGACCAGGCTCTGGATCCGCCCCCAGGATCCACGTTCCGGGTTTTGCGGAAGACCAGGTTCCGGATCCCGCCAATGCCTTCTTTATGCAAAATTTTCGGCAGGCTCGGCTTTGGATCTGCCTCCCAGGATCCAGTTTCCGGGTTTTCCTGAAGACTAGGCTCCGGTGCCCTGCAATCCCCTCTTTATGCGAAAGTTTCGGCAGGCTCAGCTCCGGATCTGCTTCCTTGGATCCAGTTTCCGGGTTTTCCAGAAGACCAGGCTCCAGATCCCTGCAATCCCTTCTTTATGCAAAAGTTTCAGCAGGCTAGGCTCCAGATCCGCTTCCCAGGTTCCAGTTTCCGGATTTTCCGGAAGACAAGCCTCCGGATCGCTGCAATGCCTTCTTTATGCGAAATTTTCTGCAGGCTCGGCTCCGGATCCTCTTCCCCTTATCCAGATTCCAGGTTTTCCAGAAGACCAGGCTCTGGATCCGCTTCCCAGGATACATTTTCCGGGTTTTCCTGAAGAGCAGGCTCCGGATCCCCTCACTTGGATACTGTTTCTGGGTTTTCCAGAAGATGAGGCTCTGGAGCCCTCCAATTCCTTATTTTTGGAAAAGTTTTCACAGGCTCAGCTCCGGATCTGCTTCTCATGATACAGTTTCCGGGTTTTCCAAAAGACCAGGCTCCGGATCCACTTCCCAGGATTCAGTTTCTGTCATTTTCGGAAGACCAGGATCCAGATCCGCTTCCCGGCATACAGTTTCTGGGTTTTCCAGAGGACCAGGCTCTGAAGCCCTGCAATGTCTTCTTTATGCAAAAGTTTCGGCAGGCTCGGCTCCAGATCCGCTTCCTGGGATCCAGTTTCCGGGTTTTCTGGAAGACCAGGCTCTGGAGCCGTCCAATGTTTTCTTTTTGCATTATTTTCGGCAGGCTTGGCTCCGGATCCACTTTCCAGGATCCAGTTTCCGGGTTTTACAAAAGACCATGCTCCGGATCCGCTTCCCCGGATCCAGTTTCCGGCTTTTCCGGAAGACCAGGCTCCGGATCCACTTCCTGGGATCCAGTTTCCAGGTTTTCCAGAAGACTGGGCTCTGGTGCCCTGCAATCCCCTCTTTATGCAAAAGTTTCAGTCTCCTCGGCTCCGGATCCGTTTCCCGGGATCCAGTTTCCGGGTTTTCTAGAAGACCACGCTCTGGATCCGCTTCCCAGGTTCCAGTTTCTGGGTTTTCCGGAAGACCAGGCGCTGTATTCCTGCAATCCCTTCTTTATGCAAATGTTTTGGCAGGCTCTGCTCCGGATCCGCTTCCCTGGATCCAGTTTCCGGGTTTTCCAGAAGACCAGGCTCCGGATCCCTGCAATCCCTTCTTTATGCCAAAGTTTCGGCAGGCTCAGCTCCAGATCTGCTTCTGGGGATCCAGTTTCCCGTTTTCCTTAAGACCAGCCTCCGGATCTGTGCAATGCCTTCTTTCTGCAAAAGTTTCGGCACGCTCAGCTCCGTATCCGCTTCCCTGGATCTAGTTTCCGGGGTTTGCGGAAGACCAGGCTCTGGATCCCTGCAATGCCTTCTTTATACAAAAGTTTCAGCAGGCTCTGCTCTGGATCCGCTTCCCGAGATCCAGTTTCTGGGTTTTCCAGAAGACCAGGCTCCGGATCCGCTTCCCAGTATCCAGTTTCCAGCTTTTCCGGAAGACCAGGCTCCGGATCTGCTTTCCGGGAGCAGTTTCCGGGTTTTCTGAAGGACCAGGCTCTGGAGCCGTCCTATGCCTTCTTTAGCAAAAGTTTCGGCAGGCTCGGCTCCGGATCCGCTTCCCTGGATCCAGTTGCCAGGTTTACCGGAAGACCAGGCTCCGGATCAATGCAAGGTCTTCTTTATGCAAACGTTTCGGCAGGCTCGGCTTCGGATCTGCTTCCCGGGATCCAGTTTCCGGGTTTTTCGGAAGACCAGGCTCCGGATCCGCTTCCTGGGATCCAGTTTCCGGGTTTTCCAGAAGACTAGGCTCTGGTGCCCTGCACTCCCCTCTTTATGCAAAAGTTTCGGTCTCCTTGGCTCTGGATCCGCTTCCCTGGATCCAGTTTCTGGGTTTTCCAGAAGACCAGGCTCTGGATCCCTGCAATGCCTTCTTTATGCGAATGTTTTCCCAGGCTCGGCTCCGGTTCTGCTTCCCGGGATCCAGTTTCCGGGTTTTCCGGAAGACCAGGCTCCAGAGCCCTCCAATGCCTTCATTATGCAAGAGTTACAGCAGACTTGGCTCCGGATCCGCTTCCCGGGATCCAGTTTCCGGGTTTTCTGGAATACCAGGCTCCGGATCCCTGCAATACCTTCTTTATGCATAAGTTTTGGCAGGCTCGGCTCCGGTTCTGTTTCCTGGGATCCAGTTTCATGGTTTTCCAGAAGACGAGGCTCCGCATCCACTTCCCAGGATACAGGTTCTGGGTTTTCCAGAAGACCAGGCTCCGGATCCGCTTCCCAGGTTCCAGTTTCTGGGTTTTCCGGAATATCAGGCTCCGGATCAGCTTGCCGGGAGAAGTTTCCAGATGTTCTGGAAGACCAGGCTCCGGATCCCTGCAATGCCTTCTTTATGCAAAAGTTTCGGCAGGCTCGGCACCGGATCTGCTTCCCCGTATCCAGATTCCAGGTTTTCCAGAAGACTAGGCTCTGGATCTGCTTCCCGGGATCCAGATTCCAGGTTTTCCAGAAGACTAGGCTCTGGATCTGCTTCCCGGGATCCAGTTTCCTGGTTTTCCAGAAGACCAGGCTCCGGATCCACTTCCCAGGACAGTTACTGGGTTTTCTTTAAAACCAGGCTCTGGAGATCTCCAAGGCCGAATTTATTCAAAAGTTTTCAAAGGCTCGACTCGGGATCCACTTCCCAGGATCCAGTTTCCTGGTTTTCAAAAAGACCAGGCTCTGGATCCGCTTCCCGGGATCCAGTTTCTGGGTTTTCTGGAAAACCAGGTTCCGGATCCGCTTCCCGGGATCCACGTTCCGGGTTTTCCGCAAGACCAGGCTCCGGATCCCTGCAATGCCTTCTTGAAGCAAAAGTTTCACTTGCATTGCGTTGACCTGGTGGCTACAAGGCCCCATAGGCTTGAAGGGGGTTGACATGGTGGCTTCAGGGCCACATCGGCTTGCCTGGGGTTGACCTGGTGGCTGCGAGGCCCCATTCGCTTGCCTGGGGTTGACCTGGGGGGGCGCAAGATCCCTTCACTTGCATTGGATTGACCTGGTGAATGCAAGGCACCCTTCACTTGCCTGGCGTTGACCCGCTGCCTGCAAGGCCCCATTCGCTTGCATTCGGTTTACCTGATGTCTGCAAGGCCCCAATCACTTTCCTGGGGTTGACCTGGTGGCTGCAGAGCCCCATTCACTTTCCTGGGGTTGACCTAGTGGCTTCAGGGCCCCATAGGCCTGAAGCAGGTTGACCTGGTGGATGCAAGACGCCCTTCACTTGGAGGGGCTTGACCAGGTGGTTGCAAGGCCCCTTCACATTCATTGGGTTGACCTGGTGGCTGCAAGGCCCCATTCGCTTGCCTGGGGTTGACCTGGTTGCTCCAAGGCCCCATTCACTTGCCTGGCGTTGACCTGGTGGACACAAGGCCCCATTCACTTGCCTGGGGTTGACCAGGTGGCTGCAAGGCCCCATTCACTTACCTGGGGTTTACCTGGTGGCTGCAAGGCCCCATTCGCTTGTCTGGGGTTGACCAGTGGCTACAAGGCCCCATAAGCTTGCAGGGGGTTGACCTGGTGGCTGCAAGGCCCCATTCACTGGCCTGGGGTTGGATTGGGGTCCAAACGTCGCCCTAGGCATGCCTGGGGTTTAGCTGGTGGCTGCAGGGCCCCACAGGGTTCCAGGCTGTTGATCTGGTGGCTGCAAGGCTGCATTGGCTTACCTGCGGTTGACCTGGTGGCTGGAAGGCCCCTTAGGCTAAAAGGGGGTTCACCTGGTGGCTGTAAGGCCCCTTCACTTGCATTGGGTTGACCTGGTGGCTGCAACGCCTGTTTCTCTTGCCTGTGGTTGACCTGGTGGATGCAAGGACCCATTCACTTTCCTGGGGTTGAGCTGGTGGCTTCAGGGCCCCATAGGCTTCCAGGGGGTTGACCTGGAGGATGCAAGATGCCCTTCACTTGCCTGGGGTTGACCTCATCGCTGCAAGGCCCCATTCGCTTGCATTGGGTAGACCTGGTGTCTGCAAGGCCCCTTTCGTTTGCCGGTGGTAGACCTGGTGGCTGCAAGGCCCCATTCACTTTCCTGGGGTTGACGTGGTGGAAGCGAGACCCCATTAGCTTGCCTGGCATTGGCCTGGTCGGTGCAAGACCCCTTCACTTGCATTGGGTTTACCTGGTGGCTTCAAGGCTCCATAAACTTGTAGGGGGTGGACCTGGTGGCTGCAAGGCCCCATTCACTTGCCTGGGGTTGGATTGAGCTCCAAAAGTCCCCCTAGACATGCCTGCGGTTGAGCTGGTGACTGCAGGTCCCCATAGGCTTGCAGGGTGTTGACCTGGTGGCTGCAAGGCTGCATTGGCTTACCTGGGGTTGACCTGGTGGCTGGAAGGCCCCTTAGGCTTAAAGGGGGTTCACCTGGTGGCTGCAAGGCCCCTTCACATGCATTGGGTTGACCTGGTGGCTGAAAGACCCCATTCATTTTCCTGGGTTGACCTGGTGGCTGCAAGGCCCGTTTCGCTTGCCTGTGGTTGACCTGGTGACTGCAAGACCCCATTTCCTTCCCTGGGGTTGACCTGGAGGGTGCAAGGCTCTATTCACTTGCCTGGGGTTGACCTGGTGGCTGCAAGGCCCCATTCGCCTTCCTGAGGTTTACCTGGTGGCTGAAAGGCCCCATTCGCCATCCTGGGGTTCACCTGTTGGCTGCAAGGCCCCTATCGCTTGCATTGGTTTGACCTGGTGGCTGCAAGGTCCCTATCACTTGCATTGGTTTGAGCTGGTGGATGCAAGATGCCCTTCACTTGCGTGGGGTTGACCTGGTGGCTGCACGGCCCCATTCGCTTGATTGGGTAGACCTGGTGTCCGCAAGGCCCCATTAACTTCCATGGGGTTCTACTGGTGGCAGCAGGGACCCTTTCGCTTGCATTGGGTTGACCTGGTGCCTGCAGGGCCCCATAGGCTTGCCTGTGGTTGACCTGGTCTCCAAAAGTCCCCGTAGGCATGCCTGGGGTTGACCGGGTGGCTGTAGGGCACCATAGGTTTGCAGGTGGTTGAGCTGGTGGCTGCAAGGCAGCATTCGCTTCCCTGGGGTTCTCCTGGTGGCTGCAGGGCCCCATTCCCTTAATCGTGTAGACCTGGTGTCTGCAAGGCCCCATTAGCTTCACTGGGGTTCTCCTGGTGCCTGCAGGGCCCCATAGGCTTGGCTGGCGTTGACCTGGTGGGTGGAAGACCATTTCACTTCCATTGCGTTGACCTGGTGGCTGCAAGGTGCCCTTCACTTGCTTGGGGTTGACGCGGTGCCTGCAAGGCCCCATTCGCTTGCCCGGAGTTGACCTGGTGACTGCAAGGTCCGATTCGCTTGCAGGTGTTTGACCTGGTGGCTGCAAGGCTGCATTCACTTACCTGGGGTTGACTTGGTGGCTGGAAGGCCCCATTCACTTCCCTGGGGTTGACCCGGTGGCTGCAGGGCCCCATAGGCTTATTGGGGGTGCACCTGGTGTCTGCAAGGCCCCATTCGCTTGCCTGGGGTTGACCTGGACTTCAAAAGTCCCCGTAGGCATGCCTGGGGTTGACCTGGTGAGCGCACTTGCTGCTGCCCGGGGCTTCATTCCCAAACAAGCAACGGGAATGCGGACTCAGGACCCGCACAACCTCCAGGAGCTTAAGCCTCCATCAAGTGCCCCCCCCACCCGGGCTTAGAGCCTCCAAGGAGTGCCCCTCCCACCTTGGCCAGGCCCCTTTCACATCCCTGGGGTTGACCTGGTGGCTGCAAGGCCCCCTTCACTTGCATTGGGTTGACCTGGTGGCTGCAGGGCCCCATAGGCTTGCCTGGCGTTGACCTGGTGGGTGCAAGACCCCTTCACTTCCATTGCGTTGACCTGGTTCCTGCAAGACGCCCTTCACTTGCCTGTGGTTGACCAGGTACCTGCAAGGCCCCATTTGCTTGCATTCGGTTGACCTGGTTTCTGCAAGGCCCCATTCGCTTGCCTGGGGTTGACCTGGTGGATGAAAGGACCAATTCACTTGCCTGGGGTTGACCTGGTGGGTGCAGGGCCCCATAGGCTTGCCTGCGGTTGGCCTGGGCTCCAAAAGTCCCCCTAGGCATGCCTCATGTTGACCTGATGGCTGTAGGGCCCCATAGTCTTGCAGGCTGTTGACCTGGTGGCTGCAGGGCTGCATTCGCTTACCTGGGTTCGACCTGGTGGCTGGAAGGCCCCATTCGCTTGCCTGGGGTTGACCTGGTGGCTGCAAGGCCCCATTCGCTTGTATTGCTTTGACATGCTTTCTGCAAGGCCCCATTCGCTTGCCTGGGGTTGACCTGCTGGCTGCAAGGCCCCATGCACTTGCTTTGGGTTGACCTGGTATCTGCAAGGCCCTGTAGGTTTGCCTGGGGTTGACCTGGTGGCTGCAGGGCCACATAGGCCTGCAGGGGATTGACGGGGTGGCTGCAAGGTCCCATTCGCTTGCCTGGGTTTGAGCTGGTGGGTGCAAGGCCCCATTCGCTTGCCTGGGGTTGACCTGGGCTCCAAAAGTACCCCTAGGCATAGCTCGGGTTGACCTGGTGCCAGGACTTTTTGCCACCCAGTCCTTCACTCTCAAATAACCACTGGGAGTGGGGACGCAGGACCCGCACAACCGCAAGGGGCTTAAGCCTCCATCAAGTGCCCCCCGCACCCGGGCATAAGCCTCCAGGGATTGCCCCCCGCACCTGGGCCAGAACCCATTCGCTTGTATTTCGTTGACCTGGTTTCTGCAAGGGCCCATTCGCTTGCCTGGGGTAGATCTGCTCGCTGCAAGGCCCCATTCACTTGCATTGGGTGTACCCTGTGGCTGCAAGGCCCCATTCGCTTGTATTGCGTTGTCCTGGTGTATGCAAGACCCCATCCGCTTTCCAGGGGTTGACCTGCTGGCTGCAAGGCCCCTTTCGCTTGCCTGGTGTTGACCTGGTGGCTGCAAGGCCCCATTCGCTTACATTGGGTTGACCTAGTGGATGAAAGACCCCATTCGCTTGGCTGGGGTTGACCTGGTGGCTGCAAGGCCCCCTTGAATTGCCTGGGTTAGACCTGGTGGCTGCAAGGCCACATTCGCTTACCTGGGGTTGACCTGCAGACTGCAATGCCCCATCCGCTTGCCTGGGGTTGACCTGCTGACTGCAAGACCCCATTCACTTGCATTGGGTTGACCTGGTGGCTGAAAGGCCCCGTAGACTTGCCTGGGGTTGACCTGGTGGCTCCAAGGCCCCATTCGCTTGCCTGGGGTTGACCTGGTGTCTGCAAGGCCCCGTAGGCTTGCCTGGGGTTGACCTGGTGGTTGCAGGGCCACATATGCGTGCTGGGGGTTGACCTGCTGGCGGCAAGGCCCCTTTCACTTGCATTGGGTTGACCTGGTGTCTGCAAGGCCCCGTTCGCTTGCATTGGGTTATCCTGGTATCTGCAAGGCCCCGTAGGCTTGCCTGGGGTTGACCTGATGGTTGCAGGGCCACATAGGCGTGCTGGGGGTTGACCTGCTGGCTGCAAGGCCCCATTCGCTTTCATTGGGTTGACCTGCTATCTGCAAGGGCCCATTCACTTGCCTGGGGTAGACCTGGTGGCTGCAAGGCCACATTCGCTTACCTGGGTTTGACCTTCTGGCTGCAATGCCCCATGCCCTTGCATTAGGTTGACCTGGTGTCTGCAAGGCTCCGTAGGCTTTCCTGGAGTTGACCTGGTTGCTACAGGTGCACATAGGCCGGCAGGGGGTTGACCTGGTGGCTGGAAAGCCCCATTCTCTAGTCCGTGGTACACCTGGTGGCTGCAACACTCCATTCACTTGCATTGGCTTGCCTTGGTGCCTGGAAGTCCCCGTAGGCTTAACTGGGGTTGACCTGGTGGCTGCAAGGCCCCATTCGCTGTATTGCTTTGACCTGCTGTCTGCAAGGCCCCATTCGCTTGCCTGGGGTTGGCGTGGTGCCTGGAAGGCCCCATTCACTTGCCTGGGGTTGACCTGGTGTCTGCAAGGCCCCGTAGCCTTGCCTGGGTTTGACCTGATGGTTGCAGGGCCACATAGGCCTGCAGGGGGTTGACCTGCTGTCTGCAAGGCTCCACTCGCTTGGCTGGGGTTGATCTGGTGGCTGCAAGGCGCAATTCGCTTTCATTGGGTTGATCTAGTTGCTGAAAGCCCCCTTTCGCTTTCATTGGGTTGGTCTTGTGGCTGCAAGGCTCCGTAGGCTTTCCGGGGTTTGACCTGGTTTCTGCAAGGCCCCATTCTCTTGCCTCGGGTTGACCTGGTGGCTGCACTGTCCCATTCGCTTGCCTGGGCTGGAGCTGGTGGCTGCAAGGTGCCATTCACTTGCCTGGGGTTGACCTGGGCTCCAAAAGTACCCCTAGGCATGGCTGGGGTTGACCTGGTGTACGGACTTTCTGCCGCCCGGGTCTTCACTCCCAAATAACCACTGGGAGTGGGGACGCAGGATGCGCACAGCCGCCAGGGGCTTAAGCCTCCATCAAGTGCCGCCCCCCCCGGGCTTAAGCCTCCAAGGAGTGCCCCCCACACCTAGGGCAGCCCCATTCGTTTGTATTGAGTTGACCTGGTGTCTGCAAGGCCCCATTCGCTTGCCTGGTGTTGACGTGGTGGCTGAAAGGCCCCATTCGCTCATCTGGGGTTGACCTGCTGGATCCCAATCCCCATCCGCTTTCCTGGGCTTGAGCTGGTGGATGCAAGGCCCCATTCGCTTACATTATGTTGACCTGGGGGCTGCAAGGCCCCATTCACTTACATTGGGTTGACCTGGTGGCTTCAAGGCCCCATTCGTTTGCCTGGGGTTCACCTGGTGGCTGGAAGCCCCATTCGCTTACCTGGAGTTGACTTGCTGGCTGCAAGGCCCCGTTCACTTACATTGGATTGACCTGGAGGCTGCAAGGCCCCATTCGCTTGCCTGGGGTTCACCTGGTGGCTGCAAGGCCCTATTTGCTTGCCTGGGGTTGATCTGGTGGCTGCAAGGCCCCGTAGGTTTTCCTGGGTTTGACCTGGTGTCTACAAGGCCCCATTCGCTGGTCTAGGGTTGACCTGGAGGCTGCAAGGCCGCATTCACTTACCTGGGGTTGACGTGCTGGGTCCAAGGCCCGATTCGCTTGTCCGGGGTTGACCTGGTGGCTGCAAGGCCCCATTCACTTGCAGTGGGTTGACTTGGTGTCTGGAAGTCCCCGTAGGCTTTACTGGGGTTGACCTGGTGGCTGGAAGGCCCCATTCGCTTGTATTGCTTTGACCTGCTGTCTGCAAGGCCCCATTCGCTTGCCTGAGGTTGACCTGCTGGCTGCAAGGCCCCATTCACTTGCCTGGGGTTGACCTGGTGTCTGCTAGGACCCATTCACTTGCATTGGGTTGACCTGGTGTCTGCAAGGCCCAATGGCTTGCCTGGGGTTGACCTGGTGACTGCAAGGCCCCATTGACTTGCATTGGCTTGACTTGGTGTCAGGAAATCCCGTTAGCTTTCCTGGGGGTAACCTGGTGCCTCCAGGGACACATAGGCCGGCAGGAGGTTGAACTGGTGTCTGGAAAGCCCCATTCGCTTGTCTGGGGTTGAACGAAAGGCTGCAAGGCTCCATTCTCTTCTATTGCTTTGAGCTGCTGTCTGCAAGTGTCCATTCTCTTGCCTGGGGTTGACCTCTTGGCTGCACTGTCCCATTCACTTGCCTGGGGTTGATCTGGTGGCTGCAAGGCCCCATTCACTTCCCTGGGGTTGACCTGCTGGCTGCAAGGCCCCTTTCACTTGCATTGGGTTGACCTGGTGTCTGCAAGGCCCCGTAGGCTTGCCTCGGGTTGACCTGGTGGCTGCAGGGCCACATAGGCCTGCAGGGGATAGACGGGGTGGCTGCAAGGTCCCATTCGCTTTGCTGGGCTTGAGCTGGTGGCTGCAAGGTGCCATTCACTTGCCTGGGGTTGACCTAGGGGTCCAAAAGTACCCCTAGGCATGGCTGGGGTTGACCTGGTTCCCGGACTTTCTGCCGCCCGGGTCTTCACTCCCAAATAACCACTGGGAGTGGGGACGCAGGGCGTGCACAACCGCCAGGGGCTTAAGCCTCCATCAAGTGCCCCCCCCACCCGGGCTTAAGCCTCGAAGGAGTGCCCCCCGCACCTAGGGCAGGCCCCAGTCGCTTGCATTGGGTTGACCTGGTGTCTGCAAGGGCTCACTCGCTTTCCTGCGGTTGACCTGCTGGCTGCAAGGCCCCATTCGCTTTCATTGGGTTGATCTAGTGGCTGAAAGGCCCCATTCGCTTTCATTGGGTTGACCAGGTGGCTGCAAGGCCCCAGTTGCTTACCTGGGGTTGACCTGCTGGCTGAAAGGCCCCTTTCACTTGCATTGGGTTGACGCAGTGCCTGCAGGGCCACATAGGCATGCAGAGGATTGACCTGCTGCCTGCAAGATCCCATTCGCTAGCGTGGGTTTTAGGTGGTGGTTGAAAGGTCCCATTCGCTTGCCTGGGTTTGACCTGGCCTCCAAAAGTACCCCTAGGCATGGCTGGGGTTGACTTGGTGCCCGGACTTTCTGCCGCCCGGCCCTTCTCTCCCAAAGAAGCACCGGGAGTGGGGAAGCAGGACCCGCACAACCGCCAGGGGGCTTTAGCCTCCATCAAGTGCCCCCCCAACCGGAGCTTAAGCCTCCAAGGAGTGCCTCTGCACCTGGGCCAGGCCCCAATTACTTGTATTGCGTTGACCTGGTGGCTGCAAGGCCCCATTGACTTGCCTGGGGTTGTCCTGGTGGCTGAAAGGCCCCATTCACTTGCCTGGGGTTAACCTGCTGGCTACAAGGCCCCATTCACTTGCATTGGGTGTACCCTGTGGCTGAAAGGCCCTATTCAGTTGTATTGTGTTGATCTGGTGTCTGCAATGCGACATTCGCTTGCCTGGGGTTGACCTGGTGGCTGCAAGGCCCCATTCGCTTACCTGGGGTTGACCTGCTGGATGCCAGGCCCCATTCACTTTCATTGCGTTGACCTAGAGGCTGAAAGACACCATTCGCTTGCATTGGGTTGACCTGGTGGCTGCAAGGCCCCGTAGGCTTCCCTCGGTATGACCTGGTGGATGCAAGGCCCCATTCCCTTGCCTGCAGTTGACCTGGTGCCTGCAAGGCTCCATTCGCTTTCATTGGGTTGACCTAGTGTCTTGAAGACCCCATTCGCTTGCCTGGGGTTGATTTGTTGGCTGCAAGGCCCATTCGCTTGCCTGGGGTTGACCTGGTGTCTGCAAGGCCCCATTCGCTTACCTGGGGTTGACCTGCTGGCTGCTAAGCCCCATTCGCTTACATTGGGGTGACCTGGTCGCTGCAAGGCCCCATTCGCTTGCCTGGGGTTGACCTGGTGGCTGCAAGGCCCCATTCACTTGCCTGGGGTTGACCTGGTGGCTGCAAGGCCCCATTCACTTGCCCGGGGTTGACATGGTGACTTCAAGGCCCCATTCGCTTTCATTGGGTCGACCTGGTTTCTGCAAGGCCCCGTAGGCTTGCCTGTGCTTGACCTGGTGGCTGCAAGGCCCCATTCGCTTGCATTGGGTTGACCTGGTGGCTGCAAGGCCCCATTCGCTTGCCTGAATTAGACCTCGTGGCTGGAAGTCCCCATTCACATGCCTGGGGTTGACCTGGTGGCTGAAGGCCCCATTCGCTTACCTCAGGTTGACCTAGTGGATGAAAGGCCCCTTTCACCTGCATTGGGTTGACGTGGTGGCTGCAAGGCCCAATTCTCTTACATTGGGTTGACCTCGTGGCTGGAAGGCCCCATTCACATGCCTGGGGCTGACCTGGTGGCTGAAGGCCCAATTCGCTTACCTGGGGTTAACGTGCTGGCTGAAAGGCCCCTTTCACTTACATTGGGTTGACCTCGTGGCTGGAAGGCCCCATTCGCTTGCCTGGGGTTGACCTGGTGGCTGAAAGGCCCCATTCGCTTACCTGGGGTTTACCTGCTGTCTGAAAGGCCCCTCTAACTTGCTTTGGGTTGACATGATGGCTGCAAGGCCCCAATCGCTTGCATTGGTTTGACCTGGTGTCTGCAAGGCCCCATTCACTTGCCTGGTTTAGACCTGGTGGCTGCAAGGCCACATTCACTTACCTGGGGTTGACCTGCTGGGCCCAAGGCCCCATTCGCTTTCCTGGGGTTGACCTGGTGGCTGAAAGGCCACATACGCTTGCCTGGGCTAGGCCTGGTATCTGAAAGGCTCCATTCACTTGCCTGGGGTTGACCTGCTGGCTGCAAGGGCCCATTCGCTTTCATTGGGTTGACCTAGTGGCTGAAAGGCCCCATTCACTTGCATTGGGTTAATCTGGTGGCTGCAAGGCCCCGTAGGCTTGCCTGGGTTTGACCTGGAGGCTGCAAGGCCCCATTCACTTACCTGGGGTTGACTTGCTGGGTCCAAGGCCACATTCACTTGGCTGGGGTTGACCTGGTGTCTGAAGGCCGCGTTAGCTTGCCTGGGTTGACCTGGTGGCTTTAAGCCCTCTTTGCTTACCTGGGGTTGACTTCCTGGCTGCTAGGCCCCGTTCACTTACATTGGTTGGACCTGGTGGCTGGAAAGCCCCATTCGCTTGCCTGGGGTTGACCTGGTGTCTGAAAGGTCCCATTCGCTTACCTGGGTTTGACCTGCTGGCTGCAAGGCCCCATCCGCTTTCATTGGGTTGACGTAGTGGCTGAAAGGCCCCATCCGCTTACCTGGTGTTAACGTGCTGGCTGCAAGGACCCTTTCACTTACATTGGGTTGACCTAGTGGCTGCTAGGCCCCATTCTCTTACTTTGGGTTGACCTGGTGGCTGCAAGGCCCCATTCGCTTGGCTGGGGTTGACCTTGTGGCAGCAAGGCCCCATTCGCTTACCTGGGGTTGACCTGGTGGCTGCTAGGCCCCATTCGCTGACATTGGCTTGACTTGGGGTTTGGAAGTCGCGTTAGCTTTCTTGGGTTTGACCTGGTGGCTGCAAGGCCCCGTAGGCTTGCCTGGGTTTGACCTGGTGGCTGCAAGGCCGCATTCACTTCCCTGTGGTTGACCTGGTGGCTGCAAGGCACCTTTCGCTTACCTGGGGTCGACCTCCTGGCTGAAAGGGCATATTCGCTTGCATTGGCTTGACATGGAGTCTGGAAGTCCCGTTAGCTTTCCTGGGGTTGACCTCGTGTCTGCAGGGCCACATAGGCCGGCAGGGGGTAGACCTGGTGGCTTGAAAGGCCCATTCGCTTCTCCGGGGTTGACCTGGTGGCTGAAAGGCCC
The DNA here is from genome assembly GCF_052110815.1 of Crocodylus siamensis. Lineage (NCBI taxonomy): Eukaryota > Metazoa > Chordata > Crocodylia > Crocodylidae > Crocodylus > Crocodylus siamensis. Next base: position 500,014 of record NW_028324426.1, on the reverse strand, counting down.
CATTCACTTGCCAGGGGTTCAACTGGCCGCTGAAAGGCCCCTTTCACCTGCATTGGGTTGACATGCTGGCTGGAATTCCCCATTCGCTTGCATTGGTTTGACCTGGTGTTTGCAAGGCCCCATTCACTTGCCTGGGGTTGACCTGGTGGCTGGAAGGCCCCATTCGCTTGCCCGGGGTTGACCTAGAGGCTGCAAGGCTCCATTCACTTTCCTGGGGTTGACCTGGTGCCTGACGGCCCCATTCACTTTCATTGGGTTGACCTGCTGGCTGCAAAGCCCCATTCGCTTGCCTGGGGTTGACCACGTGGCTCCAAGGCCCCATTCGCTTGCCTGGGGTTGACCTGGTGGCTGAAAGGCCCCATTCGCTTACCTGGGGTTTACCTGCTGTCTGAAAGGCCCCTCTAACTTGCATTGGGTTGACATGATGGCTGCAAGGCCCCATTCGCTTGCATTGGTTTGACCTGGTGTCTGCAAGACCCCATTCACTTGCCTGGTTTAGACCTGGTGGCTGCAAGGCCACATTCACTTACCTGGGGTTGACCTGCTGGGCCCAAGGCCCCATTCGCTTTCCTGGGGTTGACCTGGTGGCTCCAAGGCCCCATTCGCTTTCCTGGGGTTGACCTGGTGGCTGAAAGGGCCCTTTCGCTTATATTGGTTTGACCTGGTTGCTGCAAGTCCCCATTTACTTACATTGGGTTGACCTGGTGGCTGCAAGGCCGCATTCACTTGCCTGGGGTTGACCTGGTGGCTGAAAGGCGCTATTCGCTTGCCTGGGGTTGACCTAGTGGCTTTAAGACCCCATTCGCTTACCCAGGCTTGACTTGCTGGCTGCACGGCCCCGTTCACTTACATTGTGTTGACCTGGTGGCTGCAAGCCCCCATTCGCTTGCATTGGGTTGACGTGGTGGCTGAAAGGCCCCATTCGCTTTCATTGGTTTGACCTGGTGTTGCAAGGCCCCGTTCACTTTCCTGGGGTTGACCTGGTAGCTGGAAGGCCCCATTCGCTTACCTAGGGTTGAGCTGCTGGCTGCAAGGCCCCAATCGCTTTCATTGGGTTGACCTAAAGCCTGAAAGGCCCCATTCGCTTGCATTGGGTTGACCTGGTGGCAGAAAGGCCCCATTCGCTTGCCTGGGCTAGACCTGGTAGCTGCAAGGCCCCATTCACTTGCCTGGGGTTGACCTGCTGGCTGCAAGGGCCCATTCGCTTTCATCGGGTTGACGTAGTGGCTGAAAGGCCCAATTCACTTGCATTGGGTTAACCTGGTGGCTGCAAGGCCCCGTAGGCTTGCCTAGGTTTGACCTGGTGGCTTCAAGGCCCCATTCGCTTGTCTGGGGTTGACCTGCTGGGTCCAAGGCCCCATTCGCTTTACTGGGGCTGACATGGTGCCTGACAGCCCTATTCGCTTGCATTGGGTTGACATGGTGGCTACAAGGCCCCACTCACTTGCCTGGGTTTGACATGGTGGATGCCAGGCCCCATTCACTTCCCTGGGGTTGACCTGGTAGCTGGAAGGACCCATTCACTTGCCTGGGGTTGACCTCGTGGCTGCAGGGCCACATAGGCTGGCAGGGGGTTGACCTGGTGGCTGGAAAGCCCCATTCGCTTGTCCGGGGTTGACGTGGTGAATGCAAGGCCCCATTCGCTTGCCTGGGGTTGACCTGGTGTCTGAAAGGCCCCATTCGCTTACCTGGGTTTGACCTGCTGGCTGAAAGGCCCCATCCGCTTTCATTGGGTTGACCTGGTGGTTGCAAGGCCCCATTCCCTTTCCTGGGGTTGACCTGCTGGCTGCAAGGCCTCATTCGCTAACCTGGGGTTGACGTGCTGGCTGGAATTCCCCATTCACTTGCATTGGTTTGACCTGGTGTTTGCAAGGCCCCATTCACTTGCCTGGGGTTGACCTGGTGGCTGCAAGGCCCCATTCACTTATCTGGTGTTGACCTGCTGGATGCAAGGCCCATTCGCTTTCATTGGGTTGACCTAGTGGCTGAAAGGCCCCATTCACTTGCATTGGGTTAACGTGGTGGCTGCAAGGCCCCGTAGGCTTGCCTGGGTTTGACCTGGTGGCTGAAAGGCCCCATTCGCTTACATTGGGTTGACCTCGTGGCTGCAAGGCCTCATTCACTTACATGGGGTTGACCTGGTGCCTGCAAGGCCGCATTCACTTGCCTGGGGTTGACCTGGTGGCTGAAGGCGCCATTCGCTTGCCTGGGGTTGATCTGGTGGCTTCAAGCCCCCTTCGGTTACCTGGGGTTTACTTGCTGGCAGCTAGGCCTTGTTATCTTACACTGGGTTGACCTGGTGGCTGCAAGGCCCCATTCACTTACATTGGGTTGAGGTAGTGGCTGAAAGGCCCCATTCTCTTGCATTGGGTTGACCTGGTGGTTGCAAGGCCCCATTCGCTTACCTGGGTTTGACCTGTTGGCTGCAAGGGCCCATTCGCTTTCATTGGGTTGACCTGGTGGCTCAAAGGCCCCATTCACTTTTATTGGGTTCACCTGGTGGCTGCAAGGTCCCGTAGGCTTGCCTGGGTTTGACCTGGTGGCTCCAAGGCCCCATTCACTTCCCTGGGGTTGACCTGGTGGCTGCAAGGCCCCTTTCATTTGCAATGGGTTGACGTGATGGCTGCAAGGCCCCATTCGCTTTCCTGGGTTTTACCTGGTGCCTGACGGCCCCGTTCGCTTGCATTGGGTTGACCTGGAGTCTGCAAGGGCCCATTCACTTGCCTGGGGTTGACCTGGTGGCTGCAGGGCCACGTAGGCCATCAGGGGGTTTACCTGGGGGCTGGAAAGCCCCATTCGCTTGTCCGGGGTTGACCTGGTGGCTGCAAGGCTCCATTCACTTGCATTGTCTTGACTTAGTGTCTGGTAGTCGCCGTAGGCTTTACTGGGGTTGGTGTGGTGGGTGCAAGGCCCCTTTCGCTTCTATTGCTTTGACCTGCTGTCTGCAAGGCCCCTTTCACTTGCCTGGGTCAGACCTGGTGGCTGCAAGGCCACATTCTATTACCTGGGGTTGACCTGCTGGGCTCAAGGCCCCATTCGCTTTCTTGCGGTCGACGCGGTGGCTCCAATGCCCCATTCGCTTTCCTGGGGTTAACCTGGTGGCTGAAAGGCCCCATTCGCTTGCCTGGGGTTGACCTGGAGGCTGCAAGGCCCCATTCACTGACCTGGGGTTGACTTGCTGGGTCCAAGGCCCCATTCGCTTTCCTGGGGTTGACTTAGTGCCTGACGGCCGCATTCGCTTGCATTGGGTTGACCTGGTGTCTGGAAGTCCCATTAGCTTTCCCGGGGTTGACCTGGTGGCTGCAGGGCCACAAGGCCGGCAGGGGGTTGATCTGGTGGCTGGAAAGCCCCATTCGCTTGTCCGGGCTTTGACCTGGTGGCTTCAAGGCTCCATTCACTTGCATTGTCTTGACTTAGTGTCTGGAAGTCGCCGTAGGCTTTAATGGGGTTGACCTGGTGGCTGCAAGGCCCAATTTGCTTGTATTGCTTTGACCTGCTGTCTGCAAGGCCACATTCGCTTTCCTGGGGTTGACCTGGTGGCTGCAAGGTCCCATTCACTTGCCTGGGGTTTAGCTGGTGGCTGCAAGGCCCCATTAGCTTGCATTGGGTTGACCTGGTGGCTGCAAGGCCCAATAGGCTTGCCTAGGTTTGACCTGGTGGCTGGAAGGCCCCATTCGCTTGCCTGGGGTTGACCTCGTGGCTGCAAGGCCCCATTCGCTTTCCTGGGGTTGACCTTGTGGCTCCAAGGCCCCATTCGCTTTCCTGGGGTTGACCTGGTGGCTGAAAGGCCCCATTCGCTTATATTGGGTTACCCTGGTGGCTGCAAGGCCCCATTCACTTACATTGGGTGAATCTGGTGGCTGCAAGGCCCCATTCGCTTGCAATGGGGTGACCCGGTGTTGCAAGGCCCCAGTCACTTGCCTGGGGTTGACCTGGTGGCTGCAAGGCCATATGCATTTAGATTGGCTTGACTTGGTGTCTGGAAGTCCCGTTAGCTTTCCTCGGGTTGACCTGGTGGCTGCAGGGCCACATAGGCGAAAAGGGGGTTGACCTGGTGGCTGGAAAGCCCCATTCGCTTGTCCGGGGTTGCCCTGGTGGCTGAAAGGCCCCTTTCACTTGCATTGGGTTGACGTGCTGGCTGCAAGGCCCCATTCGCTTGGAATGGTTTGACCTGGTGTCTGCAAGGCCCCATTCACTTCCCTGGCCTTGACCTGGTGGCTGCAAGGCCCCTTTCACTGGCCTGGAGTCGACCTGGTGGCTGCAAGGCCACATTCTATTACCTGGGTTTCTCCTGCTGGGCTCAAGGCCCCATTCGCTTTCCTGGGGTTAACCTGGGGGCTGAAAGGCCCCATTCGCTTACATTTGGTTAACCTCGTGGCTGCAAGGCCCCATTCACTTACATTGGGTCGACCTGGTGTTGCAAGGCCCCATTCACTTGTCTGGGGTTGACCTGGTGGCTGCAAGGCCCCATTCGCTTACCTAGGGTTCACCTGCTGGCTGCAAGGGCCCATTCACTTGCCTGGCGTTGACCTGGTGGCTGAAAGGCCCCTTTCCCTTGCATTCGGTTGACTCGGTGGCTGCAAGGCCCCATTCACTTGTATTGGGTTGACCTGGTGTTGCAAGGCCCCATTCACTTGCCTGGGGTTGACCTGGTGGCTGGAGGGCCCCAATGTCTTACCTAGGGTTTACCTGCTGGCTGCAAGGCCCCATATGCTTCCATTGGGTTGACCTGGTGGCTGCAACGCCCCATTCACTTCCCTGGGGTTGACCTGGTGGCTGCAAGGCCCCATTCGCTTGCCTGGGGTTGACCTGGTTGCAGCAAGCCCCATTCGTTTAGTTGGGGTTGACCTGCTGGCTGCAAGGCCCCATTCACTTACATTGGGTTGACCGAGTGGCTGAAAGGCCCCATCCTCTTTCATTGGGTTGACCTCGTGGTTGCAAGGGCACTTTCACTTGCCTGGGGTAGACCTGTTGGCTGCAAGGCCACATTCACTTACCTGGGGAGACCTGCTGGGCCAAAGGCCCCATTCGCTTTCCTGGGGTTGACCTGGTGGCTCCAAGGCCCCATTCGCTTTCCTGGGGTTGACCTGGTGGCTCCAAGGCCCCATTCGCTTTCCTGGGGTTGACCTGGTTGCTGCAAGGTCCCATTCACTTGCCTGGGGTTACCTGGTGGCTGCAAGGCCCCATTAGCTTGCATTGGGTTGACCTGTTGGCTGCAAGGCCCCATAGGCTTGCCTAGGTTTGACCTGGTGGCTGAAAGGCCCCATTCTCTTGCCTGGGGTTGACCTCATGGCTGCAAGGCCCCATTCGCTTTCCTGGGGTTGACCTTGTGACTCCAAGGCCCCATTCGCTTTCCTGGGGTTGACCTGGTGGCTGAAAGGCCCCATTCGCTTATATTGGGTTACCCTGGTGGCTGCAAGGCCCCGTTCACTTACATTGGGTGGATCTGGTGGCTGCAAGGCCCCATTCGCTTGCAATGGGTTGACCCGGTGTTGCAAGGCCCCATTCGCTTGCCTGGGGTGGACCTGGTGGCTGCTAGGCCCCATTTTCTTACATTGGTTTCACCTGGTGGGTGCAAGGCCTCATTCACTAGGCTGGGGTTGACCTAGTGGCTGCAAGGCCCCATTCGCTGACATTGGCTTGACTTGGTGTCTGGAAGTCCCGTTAGCTTTCTTGGGTTTGACCTGGTGGCTGCAAGGCCCCGTAGGTTTGCCTGGGTTTGATCTGGTGGCTGCAAGGCCCCATTCACTTCCCTGGGGTTGACCTGGTGGCTGAAAGGCCCCATCCGCTTGCCTGGGTTTGACCTTGTGGCTGCAAGCCCCCATTCGCTCTACCTGGGGTTGACCTGGTGGCTGCTAGTCCCCTTTCTCGTACATTGGGCTGACCTGGTGGCTTCAAGGCCCCATTCACTGGCCTGGCGTGACCTGGTGGCTGCTAGGCCCCATTCTCGTACATTGGGTTGACCTGGTGGCTTCAAGCCCCATTCGCTTGCCTGGGGTGGACCTGGTGGCTGCTAGGCCCCATTTTCTTACATTGGTTTCACCTGGTGGGTGGAAGGCCCCATTCACTTGCCTGTGGTTGACCTGGTGGCTGCAAGGCCCCGTTCGCTTGCCTGGGGTTGACCTGGAGGCAGCAAGGCCCCATTCACTCTACCTGGGGTTGACCTGCTACGTCCAAGGCCCCATTTGCTTTCCTGGGGTTGACCTGCTGGCTGCAAGGCCCCATTCACTGACATTGGCTTGACTTGGTGTCTGGAAGTCCCGTTAGCTTTTTTCGGTTTGACCTGGTGGCTGCAAGGCCCCATTCACTTCCCTGAGGTTGACCTGGTGGCTGCAAGGCACCATTCGCTTACCTGGGGTTGACCTTCTGGCTGAAAGGCCCCTTTCACTTGCATTGGGTTGACGTGATGGCTGCAAGACCCCATTCGCTTGCATTGGTTTGACCTGGTGTCTGCAAGGCCCCATTCACTTGCCTGGGTTACACCTGTTGGCTGCAAGGCCTCATTCACTTACCTGGGGTTGACCTGCTGAGCCCAAGGCCGCATTCGCCTTCCTGGGGTTGACCTGGTCGCTCCAAGGCCCCATTCGCTTTCCTGGGGTTGACCTGGTGGCTGAAAGGACCCATTCGCTTATATTGTGTTGACCTGGTGGCTGCAAGGCCCCATTCACTTCACATTGGGTTGACCTGGTTGCTGCAAGGCCCATTCACTTGCCTGGGGTGGACCTGGTGGCTGAAAGGCCCTATTCGCTTGCCTGGGGTTGACCTGGTGGCTGCAAGGCCCCTTTCACTTGCATTGGGTTGACCTGGTGGCTGAGAGGCCCCATTCGCTTGCCTGGGGTTGACCTGGTAGCTGCAAGGCCCCTTTCGCTTGCATTGGGTTGACCTGGTGTTGCAAGGCCCCTTTCACTTGCCTGGGTTTGACCTGGGAGCTGCAAGGCCCCATTCGCTTACCTAGGGTTGACATGCTGGCTGCAAGGCCCCATTTGCTTTCATTGGGTTGACCTAGTGGCTGAAAGGTCCCATTCACTTGCATTGGGTTGACCTGGTAGCTGCAAGGCCCCATTCACTTGCCTGGGGTTGACCTGGTGGCTGCAAGACCCCGTTCACTTACCTGGGGTTGAGCTGCTGGTTGCAAAGGCCCATTCACTTTCATTGGGTTGACCTAGTGGCTGAAAGGCGCCATTCACTTGCATTGGGTTAACCTGGTGGCTGCAAGGCCCAGTAGGCTTACCTGGGTTTCCCCTGATGGATACAAGGCCCCATTTGCTTGCCTGGGATGACCAGGAGACTGAAAGGCCCCATTGACTTACCTGGGGTTGACCTGCTGGGTCCAAGGCCCCATTCGCTTTCCTGGGGTTGACCTGCTGCCTGACGGCCCCATTCGCTTGCATTGGGTTTACCTGCTGGCTGCAAGGCGCCATTCACTTGCATTGGCTTGACTTGGTGTCTGGAAGTCCCGTTAGCTTTCTTGGCGTTGACCTGGTGGCTGCAGGGCCACATAGGCCGGCAGGGGGTGACCTGGTGGCTGCAAGGCTCCATTCGCTTCGATTGTCTTGACTTAGTGTCTGGAAGTCCCCGTAGGCTTCACTGGGGTTGTCCTGGTGGCTGGAAGGCCCAGTTCACTTGCATTGGGTGGACCTGGTGGCTGCAAGGCCCCATTCGCTTGCCTGGGGTTGACCTGGTGTCTGAAAGGTCCCATTCGCTTACCTGGGTTTGACCTGCTGGCTGCAAGGCCCCATCCGCTTTCATTGGGTTGACGTAGTGGCTGAAAGGCCCCATCCGCTTACCTGGTGTTAACGTGCTGGCTGCAAGGACCCTTTCACTTACATTGGGTTGACCTAGTGGCTGCTAGGCCCCATTCTCTTACTTTGGGTTGACCTGGTGGCTGCAAGGCCCCATTCGCTTGGCTGGGGTTGACCTTGTGGCAGCAAGGCCCCATTCGCTTACCTGGGGTTGACCTGGTGGCTGCTAGGCCCCATTCGCTGACATTGGCTTGACTTGGGGTTTGGAAGTCGCGTTAGCTTTCTTGGGTTTGACCTGGTGGCTGCAAGGCCCCGTAGGCTTGCCTGGGTTTGACCTGGTGGCTGCAAGGCCGCATTCACTTCCCTGTGGTTGACCTGGTGGCTGCAAGGCACCTTTCGCTTACCTGGGGTCGACCTCCTGGCTGAAAGGGCATATTCGCTTGCATTGGCTTGACATGGAGTCTGGAAGTCCCGTTAGCTTTCCTGGGGTTGACCTCGTGTCTGCAGGGCCACATAGGCCGGCAGGGGGTAGACCTGGTGGCTTGAAAGGCCCATTCGCTTCTCCGGGGTTGACCTGGTGGCTGAAAGGCCCCATTCACTTGCCAGGGGTTCAACTGGCCGCTGAAAGGCCCCTTTCACCTGCATTGGGTTGACATGCTGGCTGGAATTCCCCATTCGCTTGCATTGGTTTGACCTGGTGTTTGCAAGGCCCCATTCACTTGCCTGGGGTTGACCTGGTGGCTGGAAGGCCCCATTCGCTTGCCCGGGGTTGACCTAGAGGCTGCAAGGCTCCATTCACTTTCCTGGGGTTGACCTGGTGCCTGACGGCCCCATTCACTTTCATTGGGTTGACCTGCTGGCTGCAAAGCCCCATTCGCTTGCCTGGGGTTGACCACGTGGCTCCAAGGCCCCATTCGCTTGCCTGGGGTTGACCTGGTGGCTGAAAGGCCCCATTCGCTTACCTGGGGTTTACCTGCTGTCTGAAAGGCCCCTCTAACTTGCATTGGGTTGACATGATGGCTGCAAGGCCCCATTCGCTTGCATTGGTTTGACCTGGTGTCTGCAAGACCCCATTCACTTGCCTGGTTTAGACCTGGTGGCTGCAAGGCCACATTCACTTACCTGGGGTTGACCTGCTGGGCCCAAGGCCCCATTCGCTTTCCTGGGGTTGACCTGGTGGCTCCAAGGCCCCATTCGCTTTCCTGGGGTTGACCTGGTGGCTGAAAGGGCCCTTTCGCTTATATTGGTTTGACCTGGTTGCTGCAAGTCCCCATTTACTTACATTGGGTTGACCTGGTGGCTGCAAGGCCGCATTCACTTGCCTGGGGTTGACCTGGTGGCTGAAAGGCGCTATTCGCTTGCCTGGGGTTGACCTAGTGGCTTTAAGACCCCATTCGCTTACCCAGGCTTGACTTGCTGGCTGCACGGCCCCGTTCACTTACATTGTGTTGACCTGGTGGCTGCAAGCCCCCATTCGCTTGCATTGGGTTGACGTGGTGGCTGAAAGGCCCCATTCGCTTTCATTGGTTTGACCTGGTGTTGCAAGGCCCCGTTCACTTTCCTGGGGTTGACCTGGTAGCTGGAAGGCCCCATTCGCTTACCTAGGGTTGAGCTGCTGGCTGCAAGGCCCCAATCGCTTTCATTGGGTTGACCTAAAGCCTGAAAGGCCCCATTCGCTTGCATTGGGTTGACCTGGTGGCAGAAAGGCCCCATTCGCTTGCCTGGGCTAGACCTGGTAGCTGCAAGGCCCCATTCACTTGCCTGGGGTTGACCTGCTGGCTGCAAGGGCCCATTCGCTTTCATCGGGTTGACGTAGTGGCTGAAAGGCCCAATTCACTTGCATTGGGTTAACCTGGTGGCTGCAAGGCCCCGTAGGCTTGCCTAGGTTTGACCTGGTGGCTTCAAGGCCCCATTCGCTTGTCTGGGGTTGACCTGCTGGGTCCAAGGCCCCATTCGCTTTACTGGGGCTGACATGGTGCCTGACAGCCCTATTCGCTTGCATTGGGTTGACATGGTGGCTACAAGGCCCCACTCACTTGCCTGGGTTTGACATGGTGGATGCCAGGCCCCATTCACTTCCCTGGGGTTGACCTGGTAGCTGGAAGGACCCATTCACTTGCCTGGGGTTGACCTCGTGGCTGCAGGGCCACATAGGCTGGCAGGGGGTTGACCTGGTGGCTGGAAAGCCCCATTCGCTTGTCCGGGGTTGACGTGGTGAATGCAAGGCCCCATTCGCTTGCCTGGGGTTGACCTGGTGTCTGAAAGGCCCCATTCGCTTACCTGGGTTTGACCTGCTGGCTGAAAGGCCCCATCCGCTTTCATTGGGTTGACCTGGTGGTTGCAAGGCCCCATTCCCTTTCCTGGGGTTGACCTGCTGGCTGCAAGGCCTCATTCGCTAACCTGGGGTTGACGTGCTGGCTGGAATTCCCCATTCACTTGCATTGGTTTGACCTGGTGTTTGCAAGGCCCCATTCACTTGCCTGGGGTTGACCTGGTGGCTGCAAGGCCCCATTCACTTATCTGGTGTTGACCTGCTGGATGCAAGGCCCATTCGCTTTCATTGGGTTGACCTAGTGGCTGAAAGGCCCCATTCACTTGCATTGGGTTAACGTGGTGGCTGCAAGGCCCCGTAGGCTTGCCTGGGTTTGACCTGGTGGCTGAAAGGCCCCATTCGCTTACATTGGGTTGACCTCGTGGCTGCAAGGCCTCATTCACTTACATGGGGTTGACCTGGTGCCTGCAAGGCCGCATTCACTTGCCTGGGGTTGACCTGGTGGCTGAAGGCGCCATTCGCTTGCCTGGGGTTGATCTGGTGGCTTCAAGCCCCCTTCGGTTACCTGGGGTTTACTTGCTGGCAGCTAGGCCTTGTTATCTTACACTGGGTTGACCTGGTGGCTGCAAGGCCCCATTCACTTACATTGGGTTGAGGTAGTGGCTGAAAGGCCCCATTCTCTTGCATTGGGTTGACCTGGTGGTTGCAAGGCCCCATTCGCTTACCTGGGTTTGACCTGTTGGCTGCAAGGGCCCATTCGCTTTCATTGGGTTGACCTGGTGGCTCAAAGGCCCCATTCACTTTTATTGGGTTCACCTGGTGGCTGCAAGGTCCCGTAGGCTTGCCTGGGTTTGACCTGGTGGCTCCAAGGCCCCATTCACTTCCCTGGGGTTGACCTGGTGGCTGCAAGGCCCCTTTCATTTGCAATGGGTTGACGTGATGGCTGCAAGGCCCCATTCGCTTTCCTGGGTTTTACCTGGTGCCTGACGGCCCCGTTCGCTTGCATTGGGTTGACCTGGAGTCTGCAAGGGCCCATTCACTTGCCTGGGGTTGACCTGGTGGCTGCAGGGCCACGTAGGCCATCAGGGGGTTTACCTGGGGGCTGGAAAGCCCCATTCGCTTGTCCGGGGTTGACCTGGTGGCTGCAAGGCTCCATTCACTTGCATTGTCTTGACTTAGTGTCTGGTAGTCGCCGTAGGCTTTACTGGGGTTGGTGTGGTGGGTGCAAGGCCCCTTTCGCTTCTATTGCTTTGACCTGCTGTCTGCAAGGCCCCTTTCACTTGCCTGGGTCAGACCTGGTGGCTGCAAGGCCACATTCTATTACCTGGGGTTGACCTGCTGGGCTCAAGGCCCCATTCGCTTTCTTGCGGTCGACGCGGTGGCTCCAATGCCCCATTCGCTTTCCTGGGGTTAACCTGGTGGCTGAAAGGCCCCATTCGCTTGCCTGGGGTTGACCTGGAGGCTGCAAGGCCCCATTCACTGACCTGGGGTTGACTTGCTGGGTCCAAGGCCCCATTCGCTTTCCTGGGGTTGACTTAGTGCCTGACGGCCGCATTCGCTTGCATTGGGTTGACCTGGTGTCTGGAAGTCCCATTAGCTTTCCCGGGGTTGACCTGGTGGCTGCAGGGCCACAAGGCCGGCAGGGGGTTGATCTGGTGGCTGGAAAGCCCCATTCGCTTGTCCGGGCTTTGACCTGGTGGCTTCAAGGCTCCATTCACTTGCATTGTCTTGACTTAGTGTCTGGAAGTCGCCGTAGGCTTTAATGGGGTTGACCTGGTGGCTGCAAGGCCCAATTTGCTTGTATTGCTTTGACCTGCTGTCTGCAAGGCCACATTCGCTTTCCTGGGGTTGACCTGGTGGCTGCAAGGTCCCATTCACTTGCCTGGGGTTTAGCTGGTGGCTGCAAGGCCCCATTAGCTTGCATTGGGTTGACCTGGTGGCTGCAAGGCCCAATAGGCTTGCCTAGGTTTGACCTGGTGGCTGGAAGGCCCCATTCGCTTGCCTGGGGTTGACCTCGTGGCTGCAAGGCCCCATTCGCTTTCCTGGGGTTGACCTTGTGGCTCCAAGGCCCCATTCGCTTTCCTGGGGTTGACCTGGTGGCTGAAAGGCCCCATTCGCTTATATTGGGTTACCCTGGTGGCTGCAAGGCCCCATTCACTTACATTGGGTGAATCTGGTGGCTGCAAGGCCCCATTCGCTTGCAATGGGGTGACCCGGTGTTGCAAGGCCCCAGTCACTTGCCTGGGGTTGATCTGGTGGCTGCAAGGCCATATGCATTTAGATTGGCTTGACTTGGTGTCTGGAAGTCCCGTTAGCTTTCCTCGGGTTGACCTGGTGGCTGCAGGGCCACATAGGCGAAAAGGGGGTTGACCTGGTGGCTGGAAAGCCCCATTCGCTTGTCCGGGGTTGCCCTGGTGGCTGAAAGGCCCCTTTCACTTGCATTGGGTTGACGTGCTGGCTGCAAGGCCCCATTCGCTTGGAATGGTTTGACCTGGTGTCTGCAAGGCCCCATTCGCTTACCTGGGCTTGACTTGCTGACTGTAAGGCCCCATTCACTTACATTGGGTTGACCTGGTGTCTGCAAGTCCCTGTAGGCTTACCTGGGGTTGATCTGGTTGCTGCAAGGCCTCATTCGCTGCCATTGGGTTGACCTGGTGTCTGCAAGTCCCCGTAGGCTTGTCTGGGGTTGACCTGGTGGCTGCAAGGCCCCATTCACTTGCCTGGCGTTGACCTGGTGGCTGCAATGCCCCATTCTCCTACCTGGGGTTGAACCTCCATGGTGCAAGCCCCAATCACTTGAATTGGGTTGACCTCGTGGCTGCAAGGCCCCGTAGCCTTGCCTGGGGTTGATCTGGTGGATGCGAGGCGCCATTCGCTTTCCTGGGGTTGACCTGGTGGCTGTAAGGCCTCATTCACTTGCATTGGGTTGACCTGGTGTCTGCAAGGCCCCATTTGCGTGCCTGGGGTTGACCTGGTCGCTGGAAGGCCTCATTCGCTGGCATTGGGTTGAGCTGGTGTCTGCGAATCCCCGTAGGCTTGTCTGGGGTTGACATGGTGGCTTTAAGGCCCCTTTCACTTCCCTGGGGTTGATCTGGTGGCTGCAAGGCCCCATGCGCTTGCCTCTGGTTGACCTGGTGTCTGCAATGCCCCATTCACCTGCCTGGGGTTGACATGGTGTCTGCAAGTCCCCATGCGCTTACTTGGGGTTGACCTGGTGTCTGCAAGGACCCATTCACTTGCCTGGGGTTGACCTCGTGTGTGCAAAGCTCCATTCGCTTGCATTGGGTTGACGTGGTGTCTGCAAGAACCAGTAGCCTTGTCTGGGGTTGACCTGCTGGCTGCAAGGCCCGATTCACTTGCCTGGGGTTGATCTGTAAGGTGCAAGGCCCCATTTGCTTGTATTGCTTTGACCTGATGTCTGCAGGGCCCCATAGGACTCTAGGGGGTTCACCTGGTGGGTGCAAGGGCCCATCCACCTGCATTGGGTGTACCCTGTGGCTGCAAGGCCCCATTCACTTGTATTGCTTTGACCTGGTGTCTGCAAGGCCCCTTTCACTTCCCTGGGTTAGACCTGGTGGCTGCAAGGCCCCATTCACTTGCCTGGGGTTGACCTGGTGGCTGCAAGGCCCCATTCGCTTTCCCGGGGTTGACCTGGTGGCTGCAAGGCCCCATTTGCTTGCATTGGGTTCACCTGTTGTCTGCAAGGCCTCTTTCGCTTGCATTGGGTTGACCTGGTGTCTGCAAGGCCCCATTCACTTACCTGGGTTTGACCAACTGGCTGCAAGGCCCCATTCACTGGCATTGGGATGACCTGGTGTCTCCAAGGCCTCATCGCTTACATGGCGTTGACCTGTTGGCTGCAAGGCCCTATTCGCTTGCCTGGGGTTGACCCTGTGGCTGCAAGGCCCCATTCGCTTGCATTGGGTTGACCCGGTGTCTGCAATTCCCCGTAGGCTTTTCTGGCATTCACCTGGTGGCTGCAGTGCCAGATAGGCCTGCAGGGGGTTAATCTGGTGGCTGCAAGGCCCAATTCGCTTGCCTGGGGTTGACCTGCTGACTGCAAGACCCGATTTGCTTGTATTGCATTGACCTGGTGTCTGCAGGGCCCCATAGGCCTCTAGGGGGTTGACCTGGTGGCTGTAAGGCCCCATTCGCTTGCATGGGGTTGACCTGGTGGCTGCAGGGCCCCATAGGTTTGCAGGGGGTTGAAATGGTATCTGCAATGCCCCATTCACTTGCCTGGGGTAGACATGGTGGCTCCAAGTCACCATTCGCTTGCCTGGGGTTGACCTGGTGGATGCAGGGCCCCATAGGCTTGCAGGGGGTTGACCTGGTGGCTGCAAGGCCCCATTCGCTTGCCTGTGGTTGACCTCGTGTCTGCCATGCCCCATTCACTTGCCTGGGGTAGACATGGTGTCTGCAAGGACCTATTCGCTTACCTGGGGTTGACCTGGTGGCTGCAAGGCCCCATTGACTTGCATTGGGTTGACCTGGTGGCTGCAAGGCCCCGTAGACTTGTCTGGCTTTGACATGGTGGCTGCAAGGCCCCATTCGCTTGCCTGGGGTTGACCTGGTCCCTGCAAGGCCTCATTCCCTGGCATGGGATTGACCTGGTGTCTGCAAGGACCCATTCGCTTGCATTGAGTTGTCCTGGTGTCTGCAAGGTGCTGTAGGCTTGCCGGGGTTGACCTGGTGGCTGCAGGGCCCCATAGGCATGCAGGGGAAGGACCTGGTGGCTGGAAGGCCCCATTCGCTTTCCCGGGTTGACCTGCTGGCTGCAAGGCCCCATTCACTTGCCTGGGGTTGACCTGGTCTGTGCAAGGCTCCATTCGCTTGCATTGGGTTGACGTGGTGTCTGCAAGTCCCAGTAGGGTTGCCTGGCTTTGACCTGGTGGCTGCGAGGCGCCATTCGTTTTCCTGGGGTTGACCTGGTGGCTGCAAGGCCTCATTCGCTTGCATTGGTTGTCCTGGTGTCTGGAAGGCCCCATTCGCTTACCTGGGTTTGACTTGCTGACTGCAAGGCCCCATTCACTTGCATTGGGTTGACCTGGTGTCTGCAATGCCCCGTAGGCTTTCCTGGGGTTCACCTAGTGGGTGCAGGGCCCTATAGGCCTCTAGGGGGTTGACCTGGTGGCTGCAAGGCCCCATTAGCTTGCATTGGGTTGACCTGGTGTCTGCAAGGCCCCGTAGGCTTGTCTGGAGTTGACCTGGTGCCTGCAAGGCCCAATTCACTTGCCTTGGGTTGACCTGGTGTGTGCAAGGCTCCATTCACTTGTATTGGGTTGACCTGGTGGCTGGAAGTGCCTGTAGGCTTGTCTGGGGTTGACTTGCTGGCTGCAAGGCCCGATTCACTTGCCTCGGTTGATCTTGTGGCTCCAAGGCCCCATATGCGTGTATTGCGTTGACCTGGTGTCTGCAGGGCCCCATAGGCCTCTAGGGGGTTGACCTGGTGGGTGTAAGACCCCATTCGCTTGCACTGGGGTGACCTGGTGGCTGTAGGGGCCCATAGGTTTGCAGGGGGTTGACATGGTGTCTGCAAGGCCCCATTCTCTAACTTGGGGTTAATCTGGTGGCTCCAAGTCAGCATTCGCTTGCCTGGGGTTGACCTGGTGGATGCAGGGCCCCATAGGCTTGCCTGGGGTTGACCCTGTGGCTGCAAGGCCCCATTCGCTTGCATTGGGTTGACCCGGTGTCTGCAATTCCCTGTAGGCTTGTCTGGAGTTGACCTGGTGGCTGCAAGGCCCAATTCACTGTCCTTGGGTTGAGCAGGTGTCTGCAAGGCCCCTTTCACTTCCCTGGGTTAGACCTGGTGGCTGCAAGGCCCCATTCACTTGCCTGGGGTTGACCTGGTGGCTGCAAGGCCCCATTCACTTGCCTGGGGTTGACATGGTGTCTGCAAGGCCCCATTCGCTTACTTGGGGTTGACCTTGTGGCTCCAAGTCAACATTCGCTTCCCTGGGGTTGACCTGGTGGATGCAGGGCCCCATAGGCTTGCAGGGGGTTGACCTCGTGGCTGCAAGGCCCGAATAACTGACATGGGGTTGACCTCGTGGCTCCAAGGCCCCATTCGCTTGCCTGTGGTTGACCTGGTGTCTGCAATTCCCCATTCACCTGCCTGGGGTTGACCTGGTGTCTGCAAGGCCCCATTCGCTTACCTGGGGTCGACGTGCTGGCTGCAAGTCCCCATTCACTTGCATTGGGTTTTCCTGGTGTCTGCTATTCCCCATAGACTTGTCTGGGGTTGACCTGGTGGCTGCAAGGCCCCATTCACTTGCATGGGTTTGACCTGCCGGCTGCAAGGCCTCATTCACTTGTATTCGGTTGACCTGGTGGCTTCAAGGCCCCGTATGGTTCCCTGGGTTTGTCCTGTGGCTGCAAGGCCTCATTCGCTTACATGGGGTTGACCTGGTTGCTGCAAGGCCCCATTCGCTTGCCTGGGGTTGACCCTGTGGCTGCAAGGCCCCATTCGCTTGCATTTTGTGGACCCGGTGTCTGCAATTCCCCGTAGACTTTTGTGTGGTTCACCTGGTGGCTACAGTGCCAGATAGGCCTGCAGGGGGTTGACCTGGTGGCTGCAAGGCCCAATTCACTTCCCTGTGGTTGACCTGCTGGCTGCAAGGCCTCATTCACTTGTATTGGGTTGACATGGTGGCTTCAAGGCCCCGTAGTCTTCCCTGGGGTTGACCTCTTGTCTGCTAGGCCCCATTCACTGGCCTGGGGTCGACCTGGTGGCTGCAAGGCTCTATTCACTTGCCTGAGATGACCTGGTGGCTCCAAGGCCCCATTCGTTTTCCTGGGGTTGACCTGATGGCTGCAAGGGCCCATTCACCTACATTGGGTGTAAACTGTGGCTGCAAGGCCCCATTCACTTGTATTGCTTTGACCTGGTGTCTGCAAGGCCCCTTTCACTTCCCTGGGTTAGACCTGGTGGCTGCAAGGCCCCATTCACTTGCCTGGGGTTGACCTGGTGGCTGCAAGGCCCCATTCGCTTTCCCGGGGTTGACCTGGTGGCTGCAAGGCCCCATTTGCTTGCATTGGGTTCACCTGTTGTCTGCAAGGCCTCTTTCGCTTGCATTGGGTTGACCTGGTGTCTGCAAGGCCCCATTCACTTACCTGGGTTTGACCAACTGGCTGCAAGGCCCCATTCACTGGCATTGGGATGACCTGGTGTCTCCAAGGCCTCATCGCTTACATGGCGTTGACCTGTTGGCTGCAAGGACCTATTCGCTTGCCTGGGGTTGACCCTGTGGCTGCAATTCCCCGTAGGCTTTTCTGGCGTTCACCTGGTGGCTGCAGTGCCAGATAGGCCTGCAGAGGGTTAATCTGGTGGCTGCAAGGCCCAATTCGCTTGCCTGGGGTTGACCTGGTGACTGCAAGACCCCATTTGCTTGTATTGCATTGACCTGGTGTCTGCAGGGCCCCATAGGCCTCTAGGGGGTTGACCTGGTGGCTGTAAGGCCCCATTCGCTTGCATTGGGTTGACCTGGTGGCTGCAGGGCCCCATAGGTTTGCAGGGGGTTGAAATGGTATCTGCAAGGCCCCTTTCGCTTACTTGGGGTTGACCTGGTGGCTCCAAGTCACCATTCGCTTGCCTGGGGTTGACCTGGTGGATGCAGGGCCCCATAGGCTTGCAGGGGGTTGACCTGGTGTCTGCAAGGCCCCATTATCTTGCATGGGGTTGATCTGGTGGCTGCAAGGCCCCATTCGCTTGCCTGTGGTTGACCTGGTGTCTGCCATGCCCCATTCACTTGCCTGGGGTAGACATGGTGTCTGCAAGGACCTATTCGCTTACCTGGGGTTGACCTGGTGGCTGCAAGGCCCCATTCACTTGCATTGGGTTGACCTGGTGGCTGCAAGGCCCCGTAGACTTGCCTGGCTTTGACATGGTGGCTGCAAGGCCCCATTCGCTTGCCTGGGGTTGACTTGCTGACTGCAAGGCCCCATTCACTTGCATTGAGTTGTCCTGGTGTCTGCAAGGTGCTGTAGGCTTGCCGGGGTTGACCTGGTGGCTGCTGGGCCCCATAGGCATGCAGGGGAAGGACCTGGTGGCTGGAAGGCCCCATTCGCTTTCCCGGGTTGACCTGCTGGCTACAAGGCCCCATTCACTTGCCTGGGGTTGACCTGGTCTGTGCAAGGCTCCATTTGCTTGCATTGGGTTGACGTGGTGTCTGCAAGTCCCAGTAGGGTTGCCTGGCTTTGACCTGGTGGCTGCGAGGCGCCATTCGCTTTCCTGGGGTTGACCTGGTGGCTGCAAGGCCTCATTCGCTTGCATTGGTTGTTCTGGTGTCTGGAAGGCCCCATTCGCTTACCTGGGTTTGACTTGCTGACTGCAAGGCCCCATTCACTTGCATTGGGTTGACCTGGTGTCTGCAATGCCCCGTAGGCTTTCCTGGGGTTCACCTAGTGGGTGCAGGGCCCTATAGGCCTCTAGGGGGTTGACCTGGTGGCTGCAAGGCCCCATTAGCTTGCATTGGGTTGACCTGGTGTCTGCAAGGCCCCGTAGGCTTGTCTGGAGTTGACCTGGTGGCTGCAAGGCCCAATTCACTTGCCTTGGGTTGACCTGGTGTGTGCAAGGCTCCATTCACTTGTATTGGGTTGACCTGGTGTCTGGATGTCCCTGTAGGCTTGTCTGGGGTTGACTTGCTGGCTGCAAGGCCCGATTCACTGGCCTGGGGTTGATCTGGTGGCTCCAAGGCCCCATTTGCGTGTATTGCGTTGACCTGGTGTCTGCAGGGCCCCATAGGCCTCTAGGGGGTTGACCTGGTGGGTGTAAGACCCCATTCGCTTGCACTGGGGTGACCTGGTGGCTGTAGGGGCGCATAGGTTTGCAGGGGGTTGACATGGTGTCTGCAAGGCCCCATTCTCATACTTGGGGTTGATCTGGTGGCTACAAGTCAGCATTCGCTTGCCTGGGGTTGACCTGGTGGATGCAGGGCCCCATAGGTTTGCCTGGGGTTGACCCTGTGGCTGCAAGGCCCCATTCGCTTGCATTGGGTTGACCCGGTGTCTGCAATTCCCCGTAGGCTTGTCTGGAGTTGACCTGGTGGCTGCAAGGCCCAATTCACTGTCCTTGGGTTGACCTGGTGTCTGCAAGGCCCCTTTCACTTCCCTGGGTTAGACCTGGTGGCTGCAAGGCCCCATTCACTTGCCTGGGGTTGACCTGGTGGCTGCAAGGCCCCATTCACTTGCCTGGGGTTGACCTGGTGGCTGCAAGGCCCCATTCGCTTTCCCGGGGTTGACCTGGTGGCTGCAAGGCCCCATTTGCTTGCGTTGGGTTCACCTGTTGTCTGCAAGGCCTCATTCGCTTGCATTGGGTTGACCTGGTGTCTGCAAGGCCCCATTCACTTACCTGGGTTTGACCAACTGGCTGCAAGGCCCCATTCACTGGCATTGGGATGACCTGGTGTCTCCAAGGCCTCATCGCTTACATGACGTTGACCTGTTGGCTGCAAGGCCCCATTCGCTTGCCTGGGGTTGACCTTGTGGCTGCAAGGCCCCATTCGATTAACTTGCATGGGGTTGATGCAGGGCCCCATAGGTTTGCAGGGGGTGAAATGGTGGCTGCACCTGGTCGCTGACCCTGTGTCTGCAATTCCCCGTAGGCTTTTCTGGCGTTCACCTGGTGGCTGCAGTGCCAGATAGGCCTGCAGGGGGTTAATCTGGTGGTGCAAGGCCCAATTCGCTTGCCTGGGGTTGACGTGGTGGCTGCAAGGCCTGATTCACTTGCCTGGGGCTGATCTGGTGGCTCCAAGACCCCATTTGTTTGTATTGCATTGAGCTGGTGTCTGCAGGGCCCATAGGCCTCTAGGGGGTTAATCTGGTGGCTGTAAGGCCCCATTTGCTTGCATTGGGTTGACCTGGTGGCTGCAGGGCCCCATAGGTTTGCAGGGGGTGAAATGGTATCTGCAAGGCCCCTTTGCTTGGGGTTGAAGGGGGTTGACCTGGTGGTGGCTTGCCCCATTCGCTTGCCTGTGGTTGACCTGGTGTCTGCAATGCCCCATTCTCCTACCTGGGGTTGAACCTCCATGGTGCAAGCCCCATTCACTTGAATTGGGTTGAACTGGTGGTTGCAAGGCCCCGTAGCCTTGCCTGGGGTTGATCTGGTGGATGCGAGGCGCCATTCGCTTTCCTGGGGTTGACCTGGTGGCTGAAAGGCCTCATTCACTTGCATTGGGTTGACCTGGTGTCTGGAAAGCCCCATTTGCTTACCTGGGTTTGACCTGGTGGCTGCAAGGCCACATTCCCTTGCATTGGGTTGACCTGGTGGCTGCTAGCCCCAATTCGCTTACATTGGGGTGACCTGGTGGCTGGAAGTCCCCATTCGCATGCCTGGGATTGACCTGGTGGCTGCAAGGCCCCATTCCCTTACCTGGCATTGAACTGCTGGGTCCAAGACCCCTATCGCTTCCCTGGGGTTGACCAGCTGGCTGCAAGGGGCCATTCGCTTGTATTACATTGAACTGCTGTCTGCAAGACCCCATTTGCTTGCCTGGGGTTGACCTGGTGGCTACAACACCCCATTCGCTTGGCTGGGGTTGACCTGGTGGCTGCCAGGCCCCATTCGCTTGCCTTGGGTTAACGTGCTGGCTGCAAGGCCCCTTTCACTTACAGTGGGTAGACCTGGTGGCTGCAGGGCCCGATTTGCTTCCCTGGGGTTGACCTGGTGGCTGCAAGGCCCCGTTCGCTTGCCTGGGGTTAACGTGCTGGCTGCAAGGCCCCTTTCACTTATATTGGGTTGACCTGGTGGCTGCAGGGCCCGATTCTCTTGCCTGGGGTTGACCTGGTGGCTGCAGGGCCCGATTTGCTTGCCTGGGGTTGACCTGGTGGCTACAATGCCCAAGTCGCTTGGCTGGGGTTGATCTGGTGGCTGCAAGGCCCCATTCGCTTACCTGAGGTTGACCTGGTGGCTGCTAGGCCCCATTCGCTTGCCTGGGGTTGTCCTCTTGGCTGCTAGTCCCCAATCTCTTCTATTGCATTGACCTGGTGTCTGCAAGACGCCATTCACTTGCCTGGCATTGACCTGGTGGCTACAACGCCCAAGTCGCTTGGCTGGGGTTGACCTGGTGGCTGCAAGGCCCCATTTACTGGCCTGGGGTCGACCTGGTGGCTGCAAGGCCCCATTCACTGGCCTGGGGTGGACCTGGTGGCTGCAAGGCCCCATTCGCTTGCCTGGGGTTAACGTGCTGGCTGCAAGGCCCCTTTCACTTACGTTGGGTTGACCCGGTGTCTGCAATTCCCCGTAGGCTTTTCTGGTGTTCACCTGGTGGCTGCAGTGCCAGATAGGCCTGCAGGGGGTTAATCTGGTGGCTGCAAGGCCCAATTCGCTTGCCTGGGGTTGACCTGGTGGCTGCAAGGCCCCATTCACTTGCATTGGGTTGACCTGGTGGCTGCAAGGCCCCGTAGGCTTGCCTGGCTTTGACCTGGTGGCTGCGAGGCGCCATTCGCTTTCCTGGGGTTGACCTGGTGGCTGCAAGGCCTCATGCGCTTGCATTGGCTGTCCTGGTGTCTGGAAGGCCCCATTCACTTACCTGGGCTTGACTTGCTGACTGTAAGGCCCCATTCACTTGAATTGGGTTGACCTGGTGTCTGCAAGTCCCTGTAGGCTTACCTGGGGTTGATCTGGTTGCTGCAAGGCCTCATTCGCTGCCATTGGGTTGACCTGGTGTCTGCAAGTCCCCGTAGGCTTGTCTGGGGTTGACCTGGTGGCTGCAAGGCCCCATTCACTTGCCTGGCGTTGACCTGGTGGCTGCAATGCCCCATTCTCCTACCTGGGGTTGAACCTCCATGGTGCAAGCCCCAATCACTTGAATTGGGTTGACCTGGTGGCTGCAAGGCCCCGTAGCCTTGCCTGGGGTTGATCTGGTGGATGCGAGGCGCCATTCGCTTTCCTGGGGTTGACCTGGTGGCTGTAAGGCCTCATTCACTTGCATTGGGTTGACCTGGTGTCTGCAAGGCCCCATTTGCGTGCCTGGGGTTGACCTGGTCGCTGGAAGGCCTCATTCGCTGGCATTGGGTTGAGCTGGTGTCTGCGAATCCCCGTAGGCTTGTCTGGGGTTGACATGGTGGCTTTAAGGCCCCTTTCACTTCCCTGGGGTTGATCTGGTGGCTGCAAGGCCCCATGCGCTTGCCTCTGGTTGACCTGGTGTCTGCAATGCCCCATTCACCTGCCTGGGGTTGACATGGTGTCTGCAAGTCCCCATGCGCTTACTTGGGGTTGACCTGGTGGCTGCAAGAACCCATTCACTAGCCTGGGGTTGACCTCGTGTGTGCAAGGCTCCATTCGCTTGCATTGGGTTGACGTGGTGTCTGCAAGAACCAGTAGCCTTGTCTGGGGTTGACCTGCTGGCTGCAAGGCCCGATTCACTTGCCTGGGGTTGATCTGGAGGCTGCAAGGCCCCATTTGCTTGTATTGCTTTGACCTGATGTCTGCAGGGCCCCATAGGACTCTAGGGGGTTGACCTGCTGGCTGCAAGGGCCCATTCACCTGCATTGGGTGTACCCTGTGGCTGCAAGGCCCCATTCACTTGTATTGCTTTGACCTGGTGTCTGCAAGGCCCCTTTCACTTCCCTGGGTTAGACCTGGTGGCTGCAAGGCCCCATTCACTTGCCTGGGGTTGACCTGGTGGCTGCAAGGCCCCATTCGCTTTCCCGGGGTTGACCTGGTGGCTGCAAGGCCCCATTTGCTTGCATTGGGTTCACCTGTTGTCTGCAAGGCCTCTTTCGCTTGCATTGGGTTGACCTGGTGTCTGCAAGGCCCCATTCACTTACCTGGGTTTGACCAACTGGCTGCAAGGCCCCATTCACTGGCATTGGGATGACCTGGTGTCTCCAAGGCCTCATCGCTTACATGGCGTTGACCTGTTGGCTGCAAGGCCCTATTCGCTTGCCTGGGGTTGACCCTGTGGCTGCAAGGCCCCATTCGCTTGCATTGGGTTGACCCGGTGTCTGCAATTCCCCGTAGGCTTTTCTGGAGTTCACCTGGTGGCTGCAGTGCCAGATAGGCCTGCAGAGGGTTAATCTGGTGGCTGCAAGGCCCAATTCGCTTGCCTGGGGTTGACCTGGTGACTGCAAGACCCCATTTGCTTGTATTGCATTGACCTGGTGTCTGCAGGGCCCCATAGGCCTCTAGGGGGTTGACCTGGTGGCTGTAAGGCCCCATTCGCTTGCATTGGGTTGACCTGGTGGCTGCAGGGCCCCATAGGTTTGCAGGGGGTTGAAATGGTATCTGCAAGGCCCCTTTCGCTTACTTGGGGTTGACCTGGTGGCTCCAAGTCACCATTCGCTTGCCTGGGGTTGACCTGGTGGATGCAGGGCCCCATAGGCTTGCAGGGGGTTGACCTGGTGGCTGCAAGGCCCCATTATCTTGCATGGGGTTGATCTGGTGGCTGCAAGGCCCCATTCGCTTGCCTGTGGTTGACCTGGTGTCTGCCATGCCCCATTCACTTGCCTGGGGTAGACATGGTGTCTGCAAGGACCTATTCGCTTACCTGGGGTTGACCTGGTGTCTGCAAGGCCCCATTCACTTACCTGGGTTTGACCAACTGGCTGCAAGGCCCCATTCACTGGCATTGGGATGACCTGGTGTCTCCAAGGCCTCATCGCTTACATGACGTTGACCTGTTGGCTGCAAGGCCCCATTCGCTTGCCTGGGGTTGACCTTGTGGCTGCAAGGCCCCATTCGCTTGCATTGGGTTGACCCTGTGTCTGCAATTCCCCGTAGGCTTTTCTGGCGTTCGCCTGGTCGCTGCAGTGCCAGATAGGCCTGCAGGGGGTTAATCTGGTGGCTGCAAGGCCCAATTCGCTTGCCTGGGGTTGACGTGGTGGCTGCAAGGCCTGATTCACTTGCCTGGGGCTGATCTGGTGGCTCCAAGACCCCATTTGCTTGTATTGCATTGACCTGGTGTCTACAGGGCCCATAGGCCTCTAGGGGGTTAATCTGGTGGCTGTGACGCCCCATTTGCTTGCATTGGGTTGACCTGGTGGCTGCAGGGCCCCATAGGTTTGCAGGGGGTGAAATGGTATCTGCAAGGCCCCTTTCGCTTACTTGGGGTTGACCTGGTGGCTCCAAGTCATCATTCGCTTACCTGGGGTTGACCTGGTGGATGCAGGGCCCCATAGGCTTGCAGGGGGTTGACCTGGTGGCTGCAAGGCCCCATTAACTTGCATGGGGTTGATATGGTGGCTGCAAGGCCCCATTCGCTTGCCTGTGGTTGACCTGGTGTCTGCAATGACCCATTCTCCTACCTGGGGTTGAACCTCCATGGTGCAAGCCCCATTCACTTGAATTGGGTTGACCTGGTGTCTGCAAGTCCCTGTAGGCTTACCTGGGGTTGATCTGGTTGCTGCAAGGCCTCATTCGCTGCCATTGGGTTGACCTGGTGTCTGCAAGTCCCCGTAGGCTTGTCTGGGGTTGACCTGGTGGCTGCAAGGCCCCATTCACTTGCCTGGCGTTGACCTGGTGGCTGCAATGCCCCATTCTCCTACCTGGGGTTGAACCTCCATGGTGCAAGCCCCATTCACTTGAATTGGGTTGACCTGGTGGCTGCAAGGCCCCGTAGCCTTGCCTGGGGTTGATCTGGTGGATGCGAGGCGCCATTCGCTTTCCTGGGGTTGACCTGGTGGCTGTAAGGCCTCATTCACTTGCATTGGGTTGACCTGGTGTCT
This sequence comes from Crocodylus siamensis, assembly GCF_052110815.1. Classification (NCBI taxonomy): domain Eukaryota; kingdom Metazoa; phylum Chordata; order Crocodylia; family Crocodylidae; genus Crocodylus; species Crocodylus siamensis. The sequence goes on along the minus strand of NW_028324426.1, from coordinate 475,336 downwards.
GCAAGGCCCCATTTGCGTGCCTGGGGTTGACCTGGTCGCTGGAAGGCCTCATTCGCTGGCATTGGGTTGAGCTGGTGTCTGCGAATCCCCGTAGGCTTGTCTGGGGTTGACATGGTGGCTTTAAGGCCCCTTTCACTTCCCTGGGGTTGATCTGGTGGCTGCAAGGCCCCATGCGCTTGCCTCTGGTTGACCTGGTGTCTGCAATGCCCCATTCACCTGCCTGGGGTTGACATGGTGTCTGCAAGTCCCCATGCGCTTACTTGGGGTTGACCTAGTGTCTGCAAGGACCCATTCACTTGCCTGGGGTTGACCTCGTGTGTGCAAGGCTCCATTCGCTTGCATTGGGTTGACGTGGTGTCTGCAAGAACCAGTAGCCTTGTCTGGGGTTGACCTGCTGGCTGCAAGGCCCGATTCACTTGCCTGGGGTTGATCTGGAAGGTGCAAGGCCCCATTTGCTTGTATTGCTTTGACCTGATGTCTGCAGGGCCCCATGGGACTCTAGGGGGTTCACCTGGTGGGTGCAAGGGCCCATTCACCTGCATTGGGTGTACCCTGTGGCTGCAAGGCCCCATTCACTTGTATTGCTTTGACCTGGTGTCTGCAAGGCCCCTTTCACTTCCCTGGGTTAGACCTGGTGGCTGCAAGGCCCCATTCACTTGCCTGGGGTTGACCTGGTGCCTGCAAGGCCCCATTCGCTTTCCCGGGGTTGACCTGGTGGCTGCAAGGCCCCATTTGCTTGCATTGGGTTCACCTGTTGTCTGCAAGGCCTCTTTCGCTTGCATTGGGTTGACCTGGTGTCTGCAAGGCCCCATTCACTTACCTGGGTTTGACCAACTGGCTGCAAGGCCCCATTCACTGGCATTGGGATGACCTGGTGTCTCCAAGGCCTCATCGCTTACATGGCGTTGACCTGTTGGCTGCAAGGCCCTATTCGCTTGCCTGGGGTTGACCCTGTGGCTGCAAGGCCCCATTCGCTTGCATTGGGTTGACCCGGTGTCTGCAATTCCCCGTAGGCTTTTCTGGCATTCACCTGGTGGCTGCAGTGCCAGATAGGCCTGCAGGGGGTTAATCTGGTGGCTGCAAGGCCCAATTCGCTTGCCTGGGGTTGACCTGGTGACTGCAAGACCCCATTTGCTTGTATTGCATTGACCTGGTGTCTGCAGGGCCCCATAGGCCTCTAGGGGTTTGACCTGGTGGCTGCAAGGCCCCATTATCTTGCATGGGGTTGATCTGGTGGCTGCAAGGCCCCATTCGCTTGCCTGTGGTTGACCTGGTGTCTGCAATGCCCCATTCACTTGCCTGGGGTAGACATGGTGTCTGCAAGGACCTATTCGCTTGCCTGGGGTTGACGTGGTGGCTGCAAGGCCTGATTCACTTGCCTGGGGCTGATCTGGTGGCTCCAAGCCCCGTTAGACATTGCCTGGTTTGACATGGTGGCTGCAAGGCCCCATTGCTTGCTGGGGTTGACCTGGTGGCTGCATAGGCCTCATTCCCTGGCATGGGTTGACCTGGTGTCTGCAAGGCCCCATTCGCTTGCATTGGGGTTGTCCTGGTGCTGCAAGGTGCATTCGCTTGCCTGGGTTGACCTGGTGGCTGCAGGGCCCCATAGGCTTGCAGGGGGTTGACCTGGTGGCTGCAAGGCCCCATTCGCTTTCTTGGGGTTGACCTGGTGGCTGCAAGGCCCCATTCGCTTGCCTGGGGTTGACCTGGTCTGCAATGCAAGGCTCCATTCGCTTGCATTGGGTTGACGTGGTGGCTGCAAGGCCCAGTAGGCCTTGCCTGGGGTTGACCTGGTGGCTGCGAGGCGCCATTCGCTTTCCTGGGGTTGACCTGGTGGCTGCAAGGCCTCATTCGCTTGCATTGGTTGACCTGGTGTCTGGAAGGCCCCATTCGCTTACCTGGGTTTGACCTGCTGGCTGCAAGGCCCCATTCACTTGCATTGGGTTGACCTGGTGGTCTGCAAGGCCCCGTAGCCTTGCCTGGGGTTGACCTGGTGGCTGCAAGGCCCCATTCCCTTAGGCCCTGGGGTTGACCTGGTGGCTGCAAGGCCCCATTCAGCTTGCATTGGGTTGACCTGGTGTCTGCAAGGCCCCATTCGCTTACCTGGGGTTGACCTGGTGGCTGCAAGGCCCCATTCGCTTGCCTTGGGTTGACCTGGTGGCTGCAAGGCCCCATTCACTTACATTGGGTTGACCTGGTGGCTGGAAGTGCCCCATTCGCTTGCCTGGGGTTGACCTGGTGGCTGCAAGGCCCGATTCACTTGCCTGGGGTTGATCTTGTGGCTCCAAGGCCCCATATGCGTGTATTGTGTTGACCTGGTGTCTGCAAGTCGCTTGGCTGGGGTTGATCTGGTGGCTGGGCCCCATAGGCCTCTAGGGGGTTGACCTGGCTGGGTCCAAGACCCCATTCGCTTGCCCTGGGGTTGACCAGTGGCTGCTAGGGGCCCATTCGCTTGCATTATTGACATGGTGTCTGCAAGGCCCCATTCTGGCTTACTTGGGGTTGATCTGGTGGCTGCAAGTCCCCATTCGCTTGCCTGGGGTTGACCTGGTGGCTACAAGGCCCCATTAGGCTTGCCTGGGGGTTGACCCTGCTGGCTGCAAGGCCCCATTCGCTTGCATTGGGTTGACCCGGTGTCTGCAATTCCCTGTAGGCTTCCTGGTGGTTGACCTGGTGCTGCAAGGCCCAATTCGCTTGCCTTGGGTTGACCTGGTGGCTGCAAGGCCCCTTTCACTTACATTGGGTTAGACCTGGTGGCTGCTAGGCCCCATTCACTTGCCTGGGGTTGACCTGGTGGCTGCAAGGCCCATTCGCTTGCCTGGGGTTGACCTGGTGGCTGCAAGGCCCCTTTCAGGCTTGCAGGGGGTTGACCTGGTGGCTGCAAGGCCCGAATTCAGCTTACCTGGGGTTGACCTGGTGGCTGCAAGGCCCCATTCGCTTGCCTGGGGTTGACCTGGTGGCTGCAATTCCCCAGTCACTTGGCTGGGGTTGACCTGGTGGCTGCAAGGCCCCATTCGCTTACCTGGGGTTGACCTGGTGGCTGCAAGGCCCCATTCGCTTGCCTGGGGTTTTCCTGGTGTCTGCTATTCCCCAAGGCTTTCTGGGGTTGACCTGGTGGCTGCAAGGCGCCATTCACTTGCATGGCATTGACCTGGTGGCTGCAAGGCCTCATTCACTTGTATGGGGTTGACCTGGTGGCTGCAAGGCCCCATTTGCTTGGCCTGGGGTTGACCTGGTGGCTGCAAGGCCTCATTCGCTTACATGGGGTTGACCTGGTTGCTGCAAGGCCCCATTCGCTTGCCTGGGGTTGACCTGTGGCTGCAAGGCCCCATTCGCTTCCATTTGGGGTTGACCGGTGTCTGCAATTCCCCGTAGACTTACCTGGTGGTTCACCTGGTGGCTGCAGTGCCAGATAGGCCTGCAGGGGGTTGACCTGGTGGCTGCAAGGCCCAATTCACTTGCCTGGGGTTGACCTGGTGGCTGCAAGGCCCCATTCACTTGCATTGGGTTGACCTGGTGGCTTCAAGGCCCCTATTCACTTGCCTGGGTTGACCTGGTGGCTCCAAGGCCCCATTCGCTTTCCTGGGGTTGACCTGCTGGCTGCAAGGGCCCATTCACCTGCATTGGGTGTACCCTGTGGCTGCAAGGCCCCATTCACTTGTATTGCTTTGACCTGGTGTCTGCAAGGCCCCTTTCACTTCCCTGGGTTAGACCTGGTGGCTGCAAGGCCCCATTCACTTGCCTGGGGTTGACCTGGTGGCTGCAAGGCCCCATTCGCTTTCCCGGGGTTGACCTGGTGGCTGCAAGGCCCCATTTGCTTGCATTGGGTTCACCTGTTGTCTGCAAGGCCTCTTTCGCTTGCATTGGGTTGACCTGGTGTCTGCAAGGCCCCATTCACTTACCTGGGTTTGACCAACTGGCTGCAAGGCCCCATTCACTGGCATTGGGATGACCTGGTGTCTCCAAGGCCTCATCGCTTACATGGCGTTGACCTGTTGGCTGCAAGGCCCTATTCGCTTGCCTGGGGTTGACCCTGTGGCTGCAAGGCCCCATTCGCTTGCATTGGGTTGACCTGGTGGCTGCAGGTCCCCATAGGTTTGCAGGGGGTTGAAATGGTATCTGCAAGGCCCCTTTCGCTTACTTGGGGTTGACCTGGTGGCTCCAAGTCACCATTCGCTTGCCTGGGGTTGACCTGGTGGATGCAGGGCCACATAGGCTTGCAGGGGGTTGACCTGGTGGCTGCAAGGCCCCATTATCTTGCATGGGGTTGACCTGGTGGCTGCAAGGCCCCATTCGCTTGCCTGTGGTTGACCTCGTGTCTGCCATGCCCCATTCACTTGCCTGGGGTAGACATGGTGTCTGCAAGGACCTATTCGCTTACCTGGGGTTGACCTGGTGGCTGCAAGGCCCCATTCACTTGCATTGGGTTGACCTGGTGGCTGCAAGGCCCCGTAGACTTGCCTGGCTTTGACATGGTGGCTGCAAGGCCCCATTCGCTTGCCTGGGGTTGACCTGGTCACTTAAAGGCCTCATTCCCTGGCATGGGATTGACCTTGTGTCTGCAAGGACCCATTCACTTGTATGGAGTTGTCCTGGTGTCTGCAAGGTGCTGTAGGCTTGCCGGGGTTGACCTGGTGGCTGCAGGGCCCCATAGGCATGCAGGGGAAGGACCTGGTGGCTGGAAGGCCCCATTCGCTTTCCCGGGTTGACCTGCTGGCTGCAAGGCCCCATTCACTTGCCTGGGGTTGACCTGGTGGCTGCAGGGCCCGATTCGCTTGCCTGGGGTTGACCTGGTGGCTACAATGTCCAAGTCGCTTGGCTGGGGTTGACCTGGTGGCTGCAAGGCCCCATTCGCTTACCTGAGGTTGAGCTGGTGGCTGCTAGGCCCCATTCGCTTGCCTGGGGTTGACCTCTTGGCTGCTAGTCCCCAATCTCTTCTATTGCATTGACCTGGTGTCTGCAAGACGCCATTCACTTGCCTGGCATTGACCTGGTGGCTACAACGCCCAAGTCGCTTGGCTGGGGTTGACCTGGTGGCTGCAAGGCCCCATTTACTGGCCTGGGGTCGACCTGGTGGCTGCAAGGCCCCATTCACTGGCCTGGGGTGGACCTGGTGGCTGCAAGGCCCCATTCGCTTGCCTGGGGTTAACGTGCTGGCTGCAAGGCCCCTTTCACTTACGTTGGGTTGACCCGGTGTCTGCAATTCCCCGTAGGCTTTTCTGGCGTTCACCTGGTGGCTGCAGTGCCAGATAGGCCTGCAGGGGGTTAATCTGCTGGCTGCAAGGCCCAATTCGCTTGCCTGGGGTTGACCTGGTGGCTGCAAGACCCCATTTGCTTGTATTGCATTGACCTGGTGTCTGCAGGGCCCCATAGGCCTCTAGGGGGTTGACCTGGTGGCTGTAAGGCCCCATTCGCTTACATTGGGTTGACCTGGTGGCTGCAGGGCCCCATAGGTTTGCAGGGGGTTGAAATGGTATCTGCAAGGCCCCTTTCGCTTACTTGGGGTTGACCTGGTGGCTTCAAGTCACCATTCGCTTGCCTGGGGTTGACCTGGTGGATGCAGGGCCCCATAGGCTTGCAGGGGGTTGACCTGGTGTCTGCAAGGCCCCATTATCTTGCATGGGGTTGATCTGGTGGCTGCAAGGCCCCATTCGCTTGCCTGTGGTTGACCTGGTGTCTGCCATTCCCCATTCACTTGCCTGGGGTAGACATGGTGTCTGCAAGGACCTATTCGCTTACCTGGGGTTGACCTGGTGGCTGCAAGGCCCCATTCACTTGCATTGGGTTGACCTGGTGGCTGCAAGGCCCCGTAGACTTGCCTGGCTTTGACATGGTGGCTGCAAGGCCCCATTCGCTTGCCTGGGGTTGACCTGGTCGCTGCAAGGCCTCATTCCCTGGCATGGGATTGACCTGGTGTCTGCAAGGACCCATTCACTTGCATTGAGTTGTCCTGGTGTCTGCAAGGTGCTGTAGGCTTGCCGGGGTTGACCTGGTGGCTGCAGGGCCCCATTCACTTGCCTGGGGTTGACCTGGTCTGTGCAAGGCTCCATTCGCTTGCATTGGGTTGACGTGGGTTCTGCAAGTCCCAGTAGGGTTGCCTGGCTTTGACCTGGTGGCTGCGAGGCGCCATTCGCTTTCCTGGGGTTGACCTGGTGGCTGCAAGGCCTCATTCGCTTGCATTGGTTGTCCTGGTGTCTGGAAGGCCCCATTTGCTTACCTGGGTTTGACTTGCTGACTGCAAGGCCCCATTCACTTGCATTGGGTTGACCTGGTGTCTGCAATGCCCCGTAAGCTTTCCTGGGGTTCACCTAGTGGGTGCAGGGCCCTATAGGCCTCTAGGGGGTTGACCTGGTGGCTGCAAGGCCCCATTAGCTTGCATTGGGTTGACCTGGTGTCTGCAAGGCCCCGTAGGCTTGTCTGGAGTTGACCTGGTGGCTGCAAGGCCCAATTCACTTGCCTTGGGTTGACCTGGTGTGTGCAAGGCTCCATTCACTTGTATTGGGTTGACCTGGTGTCTGGAAGTCCCTGTAGGCTTGTCTGGGGTTGACTTGCTGGCTGCAAGGCCTGATTCACTTGCCTGGGGTTGATCTGGTGGCTCCAAGTCCCCATTTGCGTGTATTGCATTGACCTGGTGTCTGCAGGGCCCCATAGGCCTCTAGGGGGTTGACCTGGTGGGTGTAAGACCCCATTCGCTTGCACTGGGGTGACGTGGTGGCTGTAGGGGCCCATAGGTTTGCAGGGGGTTGACATGGTGTCTGCAAGGCCCCATTCTCTTATTTGGGGTTGACCTGGTGGCTCCAAGTCAGCTTTCGCTTGCCTGGGGTTGACATGGTGGATGCAGGGCCCCATAGGCTTGCCTGGGGTTGACCCTGTGGCTGCAAGGCCCCATTCGCTTGCATTGGGTTGACCCGGTGTCTGCAATTCCCCGTAGGCTTGTCTGGAGTTGACCTGGTGGCTGCAAGGCCCAGTTCACTGTCCTTGGGTTGACCTGGTGTCTGCAAGGCCCCTTTCACTTCCCTGGGTTAGACCTGGTGGCTGCAAGGCCCCATTCACTTGCCTGGGGTTGACCTGGTGGCTGCAAGGCCCCATTCACTTGCCTGGGGTTGACCTGGTGGCTGCAAGGCCCCATTCGCTTTCCCGGGGTTGACCTGGTGGCTGCAAGGCCCCATTTGCTTGCATTGGGTTCACCTGTTGTCTGCAAGGCCTCATTCGCTTGCATTGGGTTGACCTGGTGTCTGCAAGGCCCCATTCACTTACCTGGGTTTGACCAACTGGCTGCAAGGCCACATTCACTGGCATTGGGATGACCTGGTGTCTCCAAGGCCTCATCGTTTACATGACGTTGACCTGTTGGCTGCAAGGCCCCATTCACTTGCCTGGGGTTGACCTTGTGGCTGCAAGGCCCCATTCGCTTGCATTGGGATGACTCTGTGTCTGCAATTCCCAGTAGGCTTTTCTGGCGTTCACCTGGTGGCTGCAGTGCCAGATAGGCCTGCAGGGGGTTAATCTGGTGGCTGCAAGGCCCAATTCGCTTGCCTGGGGTTGACCTGGTGGCTGCAAGGCCTGATTCACTTGCCTGGGGTTGATCTGGTGGCTCGAAGACCCCGTTTGCTTGTATTGCATTGAGCTGGTGTCTGCAGGGCCCATAGGCCTCTAGGGGGTTAATCTGGTGGCTGTAAGGCCCCATTTGCTTGCATTCGGTTGACGTGGTGGCTGCAGGGCCCCATAGGTTTGCAGGGGGTGAAATGGTATCTGCAAGGCCCCTTTCGCTTATTTGGGGTTGACCTGGTGGCTCCAAGTCACCATTCACTTGCCTGGGGTTGACCTGGTGGATGCAGGGCCCCATTAACTTGCATGGGGTTGATATGGTGGCTGCAAGGCCCCATTCGCTTGCCTGTGGTTGACCTGGTGTCTGCAATGCCCCATTCTCCTACCTGGGGTTGAACCTCCATGGTGCAAGCCCCATTCACTTGAATTGGGTTGACCTGGTGGTTTCAAGGCCCCGTAGCCTTGCCTGGGGTTGATCTGGTGGAGGCGAGGCGCCATTCGCTTTCCTGGGGTTGACCTGGTGGCTTTAAGGCCTCATTCACTTGCATTGGGTTGACCTGGTGTCTGAAAGGCCCCATATGCTTACCTGGGTTTGACCTGGTGGCTGCAAGGCCACATTCCCTTGCATTGGGTTGACCTGGTGGCTGGAAGTCCCCATTCGCATGCCTGGGATTGACCTGGTGGCTGCAAGGCCCCATTCCCTTACCTGGCGTTGAACTTCTGGGTCCAAGACCCCTATCGGTTCCCTGGGGTTGACCAGCTGGCTGCAAGGGGCCATTCGCTTGTATTGCATTGACATGCTGTCTGCAAGACCCCATTTGCTTGCCTGGGGTTGACCTGGTGGCTACAACACCCCATTCGCTTGGCTGGGGTTGACCTGGTGGCTGCCAGGCCCCATTCGCTTGCCTTGGGTTAACGTGCTGGCTGCAAGGCCCCTTTCACTTACAGTGGGTTGACCTGGTGGCTGCAGGGCCCGATTTGCTTCCCTGGGGTTGACCTGGTGGCTGAAAGGCCCCATTCGCTTGCCTGGGGTTAACGTGCTGGCTGCAAGGCCCCTTTCACTTACATTGGGTTGACCTGGTGGCTGCAGGGCCCGATTCGCTTGCCTGGGGTTGACCTGGTGGCTGCAGGGCCCGATTCGCTTGCCTGGGGTTGACCTGGTGGCTACAATGCCCAAGTCGCTTGGCTGGGGTTGATCTGGTGGCTGCAAGGCCCCATTCGCTTACCTGAGGTTGACCTGGTGGCTGCTAGGCCCCATTCGCTTGCCTGGGGTTGACCTGGTGGCTGCTAGGCCCCAATCTCTTCTATTGCATTGACCTGGTGTCTGCAAGACGCCATTCACTTGCCTGGCGTTGACCTGGTGGCTACAACGCCCAAGTCGCTTGGCTGGGGTTGACCTGGTGGCTGCAAGGCCCCATTCACTGGCCTGGGGTCGACCTGGTGGCTGCAAGGCCCCATTCACTGGCCTGGGGTGGACCTGGTGGCTGCAAGGCCCCATTCGCTTACCTGTGTTTGACTTGCTGGATCCAAGGCCCCATTCGCTTTCCTGGTGTTGACCTGCTGGCTGCAAGGGGCCATTCGCTTGTATTGTGTTGACCTTGTGTCTGCAAGGCCCATTCGCTTGCCTGGGGTTGACCTGGTGGCTGCAAGGCCCCATTCGCTTACCTGGGGTTGACCTGGTGGCTGCTAGGCCCCATTCTCTTACATTGGGTTGACCTGGTGGCAGCAAGGCCCCATTCGCTTGCTTGGGGTTGACCTGGTGGCTACTACGCCCCAGTCGCTTGGCTGGGGTTGACCTGGTGGCTGCAAGGCCCCATTCACTTACCTGGGTTTGACCTGGTGGCTGCTAGGCCCCATTCTCTTACATTGGGTAGACTTGGTGGCTGCAAGGCCCGATTCGCTTGCCTGTGGTTTAACCTGGTGGCTACAACGCCAAAGTCTCTTGGCTGGGGTTGACCTGGTGGCTGCAAGGCCCCCATTCGCTTACCTGGGGTTAACGTGCTGGTTCAAGGCCCCTTTCACTTACATTGGGTTGAGCTAGTGTCTGCTAGGCCCAATTCGCTTACATTGGGTTGACCTGGTGGCTGCAAGGCCCGATTGACTGGCCTGGGCTCGAGCTGGTGGCTGCAAGGCCCTATTCGCTTACCTCGGGTTGACCTGCTGGGTCCAAGGCCCCATTCGCTTTCCTGGGGGTGACCTGCTGGCTGCAAGGGGCCATTCGCTTGTATTGCATTGACCTGGTGTCTGCAAGACCCCATTCACTTGCCTGGGGTTGACCTGGTGGCTGCAAGGCCCCATTCGCTTTCCTGGGGTTGAGCTGGTGGCTGGTGGGCCCCATTCTCTTACATTGGCTTGACCTGGTGGCTGCAAGGCCCCTTTCGCTTGCCTGGGGTTGACCTGGTGGCTGGTAGGCCCCATTCTCTTACATTGGTTGACCTGGTGGCTGCAAGGCCCCATTCGCTTGCCAGGGGTTACCCTGGAGGCTGCAACGCCCCAGTCGCTTGGCTGGGGTTAACGTGCAGGTTGCAAGGCCCCTTTCACTTACATTGGGTTGACCTAGTGGCTGCTAGTCCCAATTCGCTTATTTTTGGATGACCTGTTGGCTGCAAGAACACATTCACTTGACTGGGGTTGACCTGGTGTCTGGAAGGCCCCATTCGCTTGCCTGGGGTTGACCTGGTGGCTGCAAGGCCCCATTCGCTTACCTGGATTTGACCTGCTGGATCCGAGGCTCCCTCCGGTTTCCTGGGGTTGACCTTCTGGCTGCAAGGTGCCATTCAATTCTATTGCATTGACCTGGTGTCTGCAAGACCCCATTCGCTTGCCTAGGGTTGACCTGGTGGCTGCAAGGCCCCATTCGCTTACTTGGGGTTGACCTGGTGGCTGCTAAGCCCCATTCTCTTACATTGGGTTGACCTGGTTGCTGGAAGGCCCCATTCGCTTGCCTGGGGTTGACCTGGTGGCTACTACGCCCCATTCACTTGGCTGGGGTTGACCTGGTGGCTGCAAGGCCCCCATTCGCTTACCTGGTGTTAACGTCCTAGTTGCAAGGCCCCTTCTACTTACATTGGGTTGACCTAGTGGCTGCTAGGCCCAATTGGCTTACATTGGGGTGACCTGGTGGCTGCAAGTCCCCATTCACTTGCCGGGGTTTGACCTGGTGGCTGAAAGGCCCCATTCCCTTACCTGGGGTTGACCTGCGGGGTCCAATGCCCCATTCGCTTTCCTGGGGTTGACCTGCTGGCTACAAGGGGCCATTCGCTTGTATTGCATTGACCTGGTGTCTGCAAGACCCCATTCACTTGCCTGGGGATGACCTGGTTGTTGCAAGGCCCCATACGTTTGCCTGGGGTTGCCCTTCTGGCTGCAAGGCCCCATTCGCTTGCCTGGGGTAGACCTGGTGGCTGCAAGGCCCCATTCACTGGCCTGGGGTCGAGCTGGTTGCTGCAAGGCCCCATTCGCTTGCCTGGGGTTGACCTGGTGGCTGCAAGGCCCCATTTGCTTACCTGGGTTTGACCTGCTGGATCCAAGTCCCCATACGCTTGCCTGGGGTTGACCTGGTGGCTACTACCCCCCAGTCATTTGGCTGTGGTCAACGTGGTGGCTGCAAGGCCGCATTCGCTTACCTGGGTTTGACCTGCTGGATCCAAGGCCGAATTCGCTTTCCTGTGGTTGACCTGCTCGCTGCAAGTGGCCATTCGCTTGTATTTGCGTTGACCTGGTGTCTCCAAGACCCCATTCGCTTGCCTTGGGTTGACCTGGTGGCTACTACGCCCCAATCGCTTGGCTGGGGTTGACCAGGTGGCTGTAAGGCCCCCATTCGCATACCTCGGGTTAACGTGCTGGTTGCAAGGCCCCTTCTACTTACATTGGGTTGACCTAGTTGGTGGAAGGCCCCATTCGCTTGCCTGGGGTTGACCTGGTGGCTGCAAGGCCCCATTCCTTTACCTGGGGTTGACCTGGTGGGTCCAAGGCCCCATTCGCTTCCCTGGGGTTGAAATGCTGGCTGCAAGGGGCCACTCGCTTGTATTGCGTTGACCTGGTGTCTGCAAGCCCCATTCGCTTGCCTGGGGTTGACCTGGTGGCTGCAACGGCCCAGTCGCTTGGCTGGGGTTGACCTGGTGGCTGCAAGGCCCCATTCGCTTACCTGGGGTTAACGTGCTGGCTGCAAGGCCCCTTTCACTTACATTAGGTTGACCTGGTGGCTGGCAGGCCCCATTCGCTTGCCTGGGTTTGACCTGGTGAGTGCAAGGATCCATTCGCTTCCCTGAGGTTGACCTGGTGGCTGCTAGGCCCCACTCTCTTCCATTGGGTTGACCTGGTGGCTGTAAGGCCCCATTCGCTTGCCTGGGGTTGATCTGGTGGCTACAACGCCCAAGTCGCTTGGCTGGGGTTGACCTGGTTTCCTGCAAGGCCCCATTCGCTTACCTGGGATTAACGTGCTGGCTCAAGGCCCCTATCACTTACATTGGGTTGACCTAGTGGCTGCTAGGCCCAATTCACTTACATTGGGATGACCTGGTGGCTGCAAGGCCCCATTCACTTGGCTGGGGTTGACCTGGTGGCTGCAAGGCCCCATTCGCTTACCTTGGTTTGACCTGCTGGATCCAAGTCCCCATTCGCTTGCCTGGGGTTGACCTGGTGACTACTACACCCGAGTCGCTTGCCTGGGGTTGACCTGGTGTCTGGAAGGCCCCATTCGCTTGCCTGGGGTTGACCTGGTGGCTGCAAGGCCCCATTCCTGTACCTGGGGTTGAACTGCTGGGTCCAAGGCCCCATTCGCTTCCCTGGGGTTGACCTGCTGGCTGCAAGGGGCCATTCGCTTGTATTGCATTGACCTGCTGTCTGCAAGACCCCATTCGCTTGCCTGGGGTTGACCTGGTGGCTGCAATGCCCCCATTCATTTATCTCGGGTTAACGTGCTGGTTGCAAGGCCCCTTCTACTTACCTTGGGTTGACCTAGTTGGTGGAAGGCCCCATTCGCTTGCCTGGGGTTGACCTGGTGGCTGCTAGGACCCATTCTCTTCCATTGGGCTGACCTGGTGGCTGCTAGTCCGCATTCTCTTACTTTGTGTTGACCTGGTGTCTGCAAGGCCCCATTCCTTTACCTGGGGTTGAACTGCTGGGTCCAAGGCCCCATGCGCTTACCTGGGGTTGACCTGCTGGCTGAAAGGGGACATTCACTTGTATTGCGTTGACCTGCTGTTTGCAAGGCCCATTCGCTTGCCTGGGGTTGACCTGGTGGCTGCAACTCCCCATTCCCTGGCCTGCGGTCGATCTTGTGGCTGCAAGACCCCATTCGCTTGCCTGGGTTTGACCTCCTGGATCCAAGGCACCATTCGCTTCCCTGGGGTTGACCTCCTGGCTTCAAGGGGCCACTTGCTTGTATTGCGTTGACCTGGTGGCTGGAAGTCCCCATTCGCATGTCTGGGATTGACCTGGTGGCTGCAAGGCCCCATTCGCTTGCCTGGGGTTCACCTGCTGGCTGCAAGGCCCCATTCGCTTACCTGGGGTTAACGTGCTGGCTGCAAGGCCCGTTTCACTTACATTGGGTTGACCTAGAGGATGCTAGGCCCAATTCGCTTACATTGGGCTGACCTGGTGGCTGCAAGGTCCCATGCGCTTGACCTGGTGTCTGCAAGCCCCATTCGCTTGCCTGGGGTTGACCTGGTGGCTGCAACGCCCCAGTCGCTTGGCTGGGGTTGACCTGGTGGCTGCAAGGCCCCATTCGCTTGCCTGGGGTTAACGTGCTGGCTGCAAGGCCCCTTTCACTTACATTAGGTTCACATGCTGGCTGCTAGGCCTCATTCGCTTGCCTGGGGTTGACCAGGTGGCTACAAGGCCCCAGTCGCTTGGCTGGGGTTGACCTGGTGGCTGCAAGGCCCCATTCGCTTACCTGTGTTTGACTTGCTGGATCCAAGGCCCCATTCGCTTTCCTGGTGTTGACCTGCTGGCTGCAAGGGGCCATTCGCTTGTATTGTGTTGACCTTGTGTCTGCAAGGCCCCATTCCCTTACCTGGCGTTGAACTGCTGGGTCCAAGACCCCATTCGCTTTCCTGTGGTTGACCTGCTGGCTGCAAGGGGCCATTCGCTTGTATTGCATTGACCTGGTGTCTGCAAGACCCCAATCGCTTGCCTGGGGTTGACCTTGTGGCTACAAGGCCCCCATTCATTTATCTCGGGTTAACGTGCTGGTTGCAAGGCCCCTTCTACTTACATTGGGTTGACCTAGGTGGTGGAAGGCCCCATTCGCTTGCCTGGGGTTGACCTGGTGGCTGCAAGGCCCCATTCCTTTACCTGGGGTTGAACTGCTGGGTCCAAGGCCCCATTCGCTTACCTGGGGTTGACCTGCTGGCTGAAAGGGGACATTCACTTGTATTGCGTTGATCTGCTGTCTGCAAGGCCCATTAGCTTGCCTGGGGTTGACCTGGTGGCTGCAACTCCCCATTCACTGGCCTGCGGTCGATCTTGTGGCTGCAAGACCCCATTCGCTTTCGTGGGGTTGACCTGCTGGCTGCAAGGGGCCATTCGTTTGTATTGCCTTGACCTGGTGTCTGCAAGACCCCATTCACTTGCCTGGGGTTGACCTTGTGGCTGCAAGGCCCCCATTCATTTATCTTGGGTTAACGTGCTGGTTGCAAGGCCCCTTCTACTTACATTGGGTTGACCTAGTTGGTGGAAGGCCCCATTCGCTTGCCTGGGGTAGACCTGGTGGCTGCAAGGCCCCATTCCTGTAGCTGGGGTTGAACTGCTGGGTCCAAGGCTCCATTCGCTTGAATGGGGTTGACCTGCTGGCTGCAAGGGGACATTCGCTTTTATTGCGTTGACCTGCTGTCTGCAAGCCCCATTTGCTTGACTGGGGTTGACCTGGTGGCTGCAACTCCCCATTCACTGGCCTTGGGTCGACCTGGTGGCTACAAGGCCCCATTCCCTTACCTGGGTTGGACCTGCTGGATCCAAGGCCCCATTCGCTTTCCTGGGGTTGACCTGGTGGCTGCAAGGCCCCATTCGCTTATCTGCGGTTGACCTGGTGGCTGCTAGGCCGCATTCTCTTACATTGGGTTGACCTGGTGGCTACTACGCCCCAGTCGCTTGGCTGGGGTTGACCTGGTGGCTGCAAGGCCCCATTCGCTTACCTGGGGTTAACGTGCTTGTTGCAAGGCCCTTTTCACTTACATTGGGTTGACCTGGTGGCTGCTAGGCCCAATTTGCTTACATTGGGGTGACCTGGTGGCTGCAAGGCCCCATTCGCTTGCCTGGGGTTGACCTGGTTTCTGCAAGGCTCCATTCCTTTATCTGGAGTTGAACTGCTGGGTCCAAGGCCCCATTCGCTTTCCTGGGGTTGACCTGGGCGCTGGAAGGACCCGTTTGCTTACCTGAGGTTGACCTGGTGGTTGCTAGGCCCCAATCTCTTCCATTGGGTTGACCTGGTGGCTGTAAGGCCCCATTCGCTTGCCTGGGGTTGACCTGGTGGCTGCAAGGCCCCCATTCGCTTGCCTGGGGCTAACGTGCTGGCTGCAAGGCCCCTTTCACTTACATTGGGTTGACCTTGTGACTGCAAGGCCCCATTCGCTTGCCTAGGGTTGACCTGGTGGCTGCAAGGCCCCATTCGCTTACCTGGGTTTGATCTGGTGGCTGCTAGGCCCCTTTCTCTTCCATTGGGTTGACATGGTGGCTTCAAGGCCCCATTCGCTTGCCTGGGGTTGACCTCGTGGCTACAATGCCCAAGTCGCTTGGCTGGGGTTGACCTGCTGGCTGCAAGGCCCCATTCTCTTCCCTGGTGTTAACGTGCTGGTTCAAGGCCCTTTTCACTTACATTGGGTTGTACTAGTGGCTGCTAGGCGCAATTCGCGTACATTGGGTTGACCTGGTGGCTGCAAGGCCCCATTCGCTTGCCTGGGGTTGCCCTGGTGGCTGCAAAGCCCCATTCGCTTGCCTGGGGTAGACCTGGTGGCTGCAAGGCCCCATTCACTGGCCTGGGGTCGAGCTAGTGGCTGCAAGGCCCCATTCCCTTACCTGGGGTTGACCTGCTGGATCCAAGGCCCCATTCGCTTGCCTGGGCTTGACCTGGTGGCTACTACACCCCAGTCGCTTGGCTGGGGTCGACGTGGTGGCTGCAAGGACCAATTCGCTTACCTGGGTTTGACCTGCTGGATCCAAGGCCCATTCGCTTTCCTGGGGTTGACCTCCTGGCTGCAAGGGGCCATTCTCTTTTATTGCATTGAGCTGGTGTCTGCAAGACCCCATTCAGTTGCCTGGGGTTGACCTGGTGGCTGCAAGGCCCCATTCGCTTGCCTGGGGTTGACCTGGTGGCTGCAAGGCCCCATTCGCTTGCCTGGGGTTGACCTGGTGGCTGCTAGGCCCCATTCACTGGCCTGGGGTCGACCTGGTGGCTGCAAGGCCCTATTAGCTTACCTGGGTTTGACCTGCTGGATCCAAGGCCCCATTCGCTTGCCTGGGCTTGAGCTGGTGGTTACTACACCCCAGTCGCTTGGCTGGGGTCGACGTGGTGGCTGCAAGGACCAATTCGCTTATCTGGGTTTGACCTGCTGGATCCAAGGCCCATTCGATTTCCTGTGGTTGACCTGCTGGCTGCAAGGGGCCATTCGCTTGTATTGCGTTGACCTGGTGTCTGCAAGACCCCATTCGCTTGCATGGGGTTGACCTGGTGGCTGCAAGGCCCCATTCGCTTACCTGGGGTTAACGTGCTGGTTGCAAGGCGCCTTCTACTTACATTGGGTTGACCTAGTGGCTGGAAGGCCCCATTCGCTTGCCTGGGGTTGACCTGGTGGCTGCAAGGCCCCATTCCTGTACCTGGGGTTGAACTGCTGGGTCCAAGGCCCCATTCGCTTCCCTGGGGTTGACCTGGTGGCTGCAAGGGGACATTCGCTTTTATTGCGTTGACCTGCTGACTGCAAGCCCCACTCGCTTGCCTGGGGTTGACCTGGTGGCTGCAACGCCCCATTCACTGGCCTGGGGTCGACCTGGTGGCCGCAAGGCCCCATTCGCTTACCTGGGTTTGACCTGCTGGATCCAAGGCCCCATTCGCTTTCCTGGGGTTGACCTGCTGGCTGCAAGGGGCCATTCGCTTGTATTGCATTGACCTGGTGTCTGCAAGCCCCATTCGCTTGCCTGGGGTTGACCTGGTGGTTGCAAGGCCCCATTCGCTTGACTGGGGTTGATCTGGTGGCTGCAAGGCGCCTTTCCCTGGCCTGGGGTCGACCTCGTGGCTGCAAGGCCCCATTCCCTTACCTGGGGTTGATCTGCTGAGTCCAAGGCGCCATTTGCTTTCCTGGGGTTGACCTGCTGGCTGCAATGGGCCATTCGCTTGTATTGCATTGACCTGGTGTCTGCAAAACCCCATTCCCTTGCCTGGGTTGACGTCGTGGCTGCAAGTCCCCATTCGCTTGCCTGGGGTTGACCTGGTGGCTGCAAAGCCCCAGTCACTTGGCTGGAGTTGACCTGGTGGCTGCAAGGCCCCATTCACTTACCGGTGGTTAACGTGCTGGCTGCAAGGCCCCTTTCACTTACATTGGGATGACCTACTAGCTGCTAGTCCGAATTCGCTTACATTGGGCTGACCTGGTGGCTGAAAGGCCCCATTCGCTCTAACTGGGGTTGACCTGGTGGCTGCTAGGGCTCTTTCACTTAAATTGGGTTGACCTGGTGGCTGCTAGGCCCCATTCTCTTCCATTGGGTTGACTTGGTGGCTGCAAGGCCCCATTCGCTGGCCTGGGGTTGACCTGGTTGCTACAACGCCCCAGTCGCTTGGCTGGGTTGACCTGGTGGAAGCAAGGCCCCATTCGGTTGCCTGGGGTTGACGTGGGGGCTACAACGCCCAAGTCGCTTGGCTGGGGTTCAGCTGGTGGCTGCAAGGCCCCATTCGCTTACCTGGGGTTAACGTGCTGCCTGCAAGGCCCCTTTCACTTACATTGGGTTGACCTAGTGGCTGCTAGGCCAAATTCGCTTACATTGGGTTGAAGTGGTGGCTGCAAGGCCCCTTCGCTTACCTGGGGTTGACCTGGTGGCTCCAAAGCCCCATTCGCTTGCCTGGGGTTGACCTGGTGGCTGCAAGACCCCGTTCGCTTACCTGGGGTTAACGTGCTGGCTGCAAGGCCCCTTTCACTTACATTGGGTTGACCTAGGGGCTACTAGGCCCAATTTGCTTACATTGGGTTGACCTGGTGGCTGCAAGGCCCCGTTAGCTTGCCTGGGGTTGACCTGGTGGCTGCAAGGCCCCATTCACTGGCCTGGGATTCACCTGGTGGCTGCAAGGCCCCATTCGCTTGCCTGGGGTTGACCTGGTGGCTACAACGCCCCAGTCGCTTGACTGGGGTTGACCTGGTGGCTGCAAGGCCCCATTCACTTACCTGGGGTTAACGTGCTGGTTGCAAGTCCCCTTTCAGTTACATTGGGTTGACCTAGTGGCTACTGGGCCCAATTTGCTTACATTGGGTTGACCTGGTGGCTGCAAGGCCCCATTCGCTTACCTGGGGTTGACCTGGTGGCTGCAAGGCCCAATGCACTTGCCTGGGGTTGACCTGGTGGCTGCACGGCCCCTTCGCTTGCCTGGGGTTGACCTGGTGGCTGCAAGGCACCATTCACTGGCCTGGTGTCGACCTGGTGGCTTCAAGACTCCATTCCCTTACCTGGGGTTGACCGGCTGGGTCCAGGGCCCCATTCGTTTTCCTCGGGTTGACCTGCTGGCTTTAAGACGCCATTCGCTTGTATTGCGTTGCGCTCCTGTCTGCAAGACCAATTTGATTGCCTGAGGTTGACCACGCGGCTGGAAGGGCCCATTCGGTTGCCTGGGGTTGACCTGGTGGCTGCTAGGCCGCATTCGCTTACCTGGGGTTGACCTGGTGGCTGGTAGGCCCCATTCGCTTTCCTGGGGTTGACCTTCTAGCTACTAGGCCCCATTCTCTTCGATTGGATTGACCTGGTGGCTGTAAGGCCCCATTCGCTTGGCTGGGGTTGACCTGGTGGCTGCAAGGCCCCCATTCGCTTGCCTGGGGCTAACGTGCTGGCTGCAAGGCCCCTTTCACTTACATTGGGTTGACCTTGTGACTGCAAGGCCCCATTCGCTTGCCTGGGGTAGACCTGGTGGCTGTAAGGCCCCATTCACTGGCCTGGGGTCGAGCTAGTGGCTGCAAGGCCCCATTCCCTTACCTGGGGTTGACCTGCTGGATCCAAGGCCCCATTCGCTTGCCTGGGCTTGACCTGGTGGCTACTACACCCCAGTCGCTTGGCTGGGGTCGACGTGGTGGCTGCAAGGACCAATTCGCTTACCTGGGTTTGACCTGCTGGATCCAAGGCCCATTCGCTTTCCTGGGGTTGACCTCCTGGCTGCAAGGGGCCATTCTCTTTTATTGCATTGTGCTGGTGTCTGCAAGACCCCATTCAGTTGCCTGGGGTTGACCTGGTGGCTGCAAGGCCCCATTCGCTTGCCTGGGGTTGACCTGGTGGCTGCAAGGCCCCATTCGCTTGCCTGGGGTTGACCTGGTGGCTGCTAGGCCCCATTCACTGGCCTGGGGTCGACCTGGTGGCTGCAAGGCCCTATTAGCTTACCTGGGTTTGACCTGCTGGATCCAAGGCCCCATTCGCTTGCCTGGGCTTGAGCTGGTGGCTACTACACCCCAGTCGCTTGGCTGGGGTCGACGTGGTGGCTGCAAGGACCAATTCGCTTACCTGGGTTTGACCTGCTGGATCCAAGGCCCATTCGGTTTCCTGTGGTTGACCTGCTGGCTGCAAGGGGCCATTCGCTTGTATTGCGTTGACCTGGTGTCTGCAAGACCCCATTCGCTTGCATGGGGTTGACCTGGTGGCTGCAAGGCCCCATTCGCTTGCCATGGGTGACCTGGTGGCTACTACGCCCCAGTCGTTTGGCTGGGGTTGACCTGGTGGCTGCAAGGCCCCCATTCGCTTACCTGGGGTTAACGTGCTGGTTGCAAGGCCCCTTCTACTTACATTGGGTTGACCTAGTGGCTGGAAGGCCCCATTCGCTTTCCTGGGGTTGACCCGGTGGCTGCAAGGCCCCATTCCTGTACCTGGGGTTGAACTGCTGGGTCCAAGGCCCCATTCGCTTCCCTGGGGTTGACCTGGTGGCTGCAAGGGGACATTCGTTTTATTGCGTTGACCTGCTGACTGCAAGCCCCACTCGCTTGCCTGGGGTTGACCTGGTGGCTGCAACGCCCCATTCACTGGCCTGGGGTCGACCTGGTGGCCGCAAGGCCCCATTCGCTTACCTGGGTTTGACCTGCTGGATCCAAGGCCGCATTCGCTTTCCTGGGGTTGACCTGCTGGCTGCAAGGGGCCATTCGCTTGTATTGCATTGACCTGGTGTCTGCAAGCCCCATTCGCTTGCCTGGGGTTGACCTGGTGGCTGCAAGGCCCCATTCGCTTATCTGCGGTTGACCTGGTGGCTGCTAGGCCCCATTCTCTTACATTGGGTTAACCTGGTGGCAGCAAGGCGCCATTCACTTGCCTGGGGTTTACCTGGTGGCTACTACGCCCCAGTCGCTTGGCTGAGGTTGACCTGGTGGCTGCAAGGCCCCATTCGCTTACCTGGGGTTAACGTGCTGGTTGCAAGGCCCTTTTCACTTACATTGGGTTGACCTGGTGGCTGCTAGGACCAATTCGCTTACATTGGGGTAACCTGGTGGCTGCAAGGCCCCATTCGCTTGCCTGGGGTTGACCTGGTGGCTGCAAGGCCCTATTCGCTTACCTGGGGTTGACCTGGTGGTTGCTAGGCCCCATTCTCTTACATTGGGTTGACATGCTGGCTGCAAGGCCCCTTTCGCTTGCCTGGGGTTGACCTGGTGGCTGCTAGGCCCCATTCTCTTCCATTGGGGTGACCTGGTGGATGCAAGGCCCAATTTGCTTACATTGGGTTGACCTGGTGGCTGCAAGGCCCCGTTAGCTTGCCTGGGGTTGACCTGGTGGCTGCAAGGCCCCATTCACTGGCCTGGGATTCACCTGGTGGCTGCAAGGCCCCATTCGCTTGCCTGGGGTTGACCTGGTGGCTACAACGCCCCAGTCGCTTGACTGGGGTTGACCTGGTGGCTGCAAGGCCCCATTCACTTACCTGGGGTTAACGTGCTGGCTGCAAGTCCCCTTTCAGTTACATTGGGTTGACCTAGTGGCTACTGGGCCCAATTTGCTTACATTGGGTTGACCTGGTGGCTGCAAGGCCCCATTCGCTTACCTGGGGTTGACCTGGTGGCTGCAAGGCCCAATGCACTTGCCTGGGGTTGACCTGGTGGCTGCACGGCCCCTTCGCTTGCCTGGGGTTGACCTGGTGGCTGCAAGGCACCATTCACTGGCCTGGTGTCGACCTGGTGGCTTCAAGACTCCATTCCCTTACCTGGGGTTGACCGGCTGGGTCCAGGGCCCCATTCGTTTTCCTCGGGTTGACCTGCTGGCTTTAAGACGCCATTCGCTTGTATTGCGTTGCGCTCCTGTCTGCAAGACCAATTTGATTGCCTGAGGTTGACCACGCGGCTGGAAGGGCCCATTCGGTTGCCTGGGGTTGACCTGGTGGCTGCTAGGCCGCATTCGCTTACCTGGGGTTGACCTGGTGGCTGGTAGGCCCCATTCGCTTTCCTGGGGTTGACCTTCTAGCTACTAGGCCCCATTCTCTTCGATTGGATTGACCTGGTGGCTGTAAGGCCCCATTCGCTTGGCTGGGGTTGACCTGGTGGCTGCAAGGCCCCCATTCGCTTGCCTGGGGCTAACGTGCTGGCTGCAAGGCCCCTTTCACTTACATTGGGTTGACCTTGTGACTGCAAGGCCCCATTCGCTTGCCTAGGGTTGACCTGGTGGCTGCAAGGCCCCTTTCTCTTCCATTGGGTTGACATGGTGTCTTCAAGGCCCCATTCGCTTGCCTGGGGTTGACCTCGTGGCTACAATGCCCAAGTCGCTTGGCTGGGGTTGACCTGCTGGCTGCAAGGCCCCATTCGCTTCCCTGGTGTTAACGTGCTGGTTCAAGGCCCTTTTCACTTACATTGGGTTGTCCTAGTGGCTGCTAGGCGCAATTCGCGTACATTGGGTTGACCTGGTGGCTGCAAGGCCCCATTCGCTTGCCTGGGGTTGCCCTGGTGGCTGCAAAGCCCCATTCGCTTGCCTGGGGTAGACCTGGTGGCTGCAAGGCCCCATTCACTGGCCTGGGGTCGAGCTAGTGGCTGCAAGGCCCCATTCCCTTACCTGGGGTTGACCTGCTGGATCCAAGGCCCCATTCGCTTGCCTGGGCTTGACCTGGTGGCTACTACACCCCAGTCGCTTGGCTGGGGTCGACGTGGTGGCTGCAAGGACCAATTCGCTTACCTGGGTTTGACCTGCTGGATCCAAGGCCCATTCGCTTTCCTGGGGTTGACCTCCTGGCTGCAAGGGGCCATTCTCTTTTATTGCATTGAGCTGGTGTCTGCAAGACCCCATTCAGTTGCCTGGGGTTGATCTGGTGGCTGCAAGGCCCCATTCGCTTGCCTGGGGTTGACCTCGTGGCTTCAAGGCCCCATTCGCTTGCCTGGGGTTGACCTGGTGGCTGCTAGGCCCCATTCACTGGCCTGGGGTCGACCTGGTGGCTGCAAGGCCCTATTAGCTTACCTGGGTTTGACCTGCTGGATCCAAGGCCCCATTCGCTTGCCTGGGCTTGAGCTGGTGGCTGCTACACCCCAGTCGTTTGGCTGGGGTTGACCTGGTGGCTGCAAGGCCCCCATTCGCTTACCTGGGGTTAACGTGCTTGTTGCAAGGCCCCTTCTACTTACATTGGGTTGACCTAGTGGCTGCAAGGCCCCATTCGCTTGCCTGGGGTTGACCTGGTGGCTGCAAGGCCCCATTCGCTTACCTGGGGTTGACCTGGTGGCTGCTAGGCCCCATTCTCTTACATTGGGTTGACATGCTGGCTGCAAGGCCCCTTTCGCTTGCCTGGGGTTGACCTGGAGGCTGCTAGGCCCCATTCTCTTCCATTGGGGTGACCTGGTGGATGCAAGGCCCAATTCGCTTACATTGGGATGACCTGGTGGCTGCAAGGCCTCATTCGCTTGCCTGTGGTTGATCTGGTGGCTGCAAGGCCCCATTCGCTTTTCTGGGGTTGACCTGGTGGCTGCTAGGCCCCATTCTCTTCCATTGGGTTGACTTGATGGCTGCAAGGCCCCATTCGCTGGCCTGGGGTTGACGTGGGGGCTACAACGCCCAAGTCGCTTGGCTGGGGTTCAGCTGGTGGCTGCAAGGCCCCATTCGCTTACCTGGGGTTAACGTGCTGCCTGCAAGGCCCCTTTCACTTAAATTGGGTTGACCTAGTGGCTGCTAGGCCAAATTCGCTTACATTGGGTTGAAGTGGTGGCTGCAAGGCCCCATTCGCTTACCTGAGTTTGACCTGGTGGCTCCAAAGCCCCATTCGCTTGCCTGGGGTTGACCTGGTGGCTGCAAGGCCCCATTCGCTTACCTGGGGTTAACGTGCTGGCTGCAAGGCCCCTTTCACTTACATTGGGTTGACCTAGGGGCTACTAGGCCCAATTTGCTTACATTGGGTTGTCCTGGTGGCTGCAAGGCCCCGTTAGCTTGCCTGGGGTTGACCTGGTGGCTGCAAGGCCCCATTCACTGGCCTGGGATTCACCTGGTGGCTGCAAGGCCCCACTCGCTTGCCTGGGGTTGACCTGGTGGCTACAACGCCCCAGTCGCTTGACTGGGGTTGACCTGGTGGCTGCAAGGCCCCATTCACTTACCTGGGGTTAACGTGCTGGCTGCAAGTCCCCTTTCAGTTACATTGGGTTGACCTAGTGGCTACTGGGCCCAATTTGCTTACATTGGGTTGACCTGGTGGCTGCAAGGCCCCATTCGCTTACCTGGGGTTGACCTGGTGGCTGCAAGGCCCAATGCACTTGCCTGGGGTTGACCTGGTGGCTGCACGGCCCCTTCGCTTGCCTGGGGTTGACCTGGTGGCTGCAAGGCACCATTCACTGGCCTGGTGTCGACCTGGTGGCTTCAAGACTCCATTCCCTTACCTGGGGTTGACCGGCTGGGTCCAGGGCCCCATTCGTTTTCCTCGGGTTGACCTGCTGGCTTTAAGACGCCATTCGCTTGTATTGCGTTGCGCTCCTGTCTGCAAGACCAATTTGATTGCCTGAGGTTGACCACGCGGCTGGAAGGGCCCATTCGGTTGCCTGGGGTTGACCTGGTGGCTGCTAGGCCGCATTCGCTTACCTGGGGTTGACCTGGTGGCTGGTAGGTCCCATTCGCTTTCCTGGGGTTGACCTTCTAGCTACTAGGCCCCATTCTCTTCGATTGGATTGACCTGGTGGCTGTAAGGCCCCATTCGCTTGGCTGGGGTTGACCTGGTGGCTGCAAGGCCCCCATTCGCTTGCCTGGGGCTAACGTGCTGGCTGCAAGGCCCCTTTCACTTACATTGGGTTGACCTTGTGACTGCAAGGCCCCATTCGCTTGCCTAGGGTTGACCTGGTGGCTGCAAGGCCCCATTCGCTTACCTGGGTTTGACCTGGTGGCTGCTAGGCCCCTTTCTCTTCCATTGGGTTGACATGGTGGCTTCAAGGCCCCATTCGCTTGCCTGGGGTTGACCTCGTGGCTACAATGCCCAAGTCGCTTGGCTGGGGTTGACCTGCTGGCTGCAAGGCCCCATTCGCTTCCCTGTTGTTAACGTGCTGGTTCAAGGCCCTTTTCACTTACATTGGGTTGTCCTAGTGGCTGCTAGGCGCAATTCGCGTACATTGGGTTGACCTGGTGGCTGCAAGGCCCCATTCGCTTGCCTGGGGTTGCCCTGGTGGCTGCTAGGCCCCATTCTCTTACATTGGGTAGACCTGTTGGCTGCAAGGCCCCATTCGCTTGCTTGGGTTGACCTGGTGGCTGCAATGCCACAGTCGCTTGGCTGGGGTTGATCTGGTGGCTGCAAGGTCCCATTCACTTCCTGGGGTTAAGGTACTGACTGCAAGGCCCCTTTCATTTACATTGGGTTGACCTAGTGGCTGCTAAGCCCAATTCGCTTACATTGGGTTGACCTGGTGTCTGCAAGGCCCCATTCGCTTGCCTGGGGTTGACCTGGTGGCTGCAAGGGCCCTTCGCTTGCCTGGGGTTGACCTGGTGGCTGCTAGGCCCCATTCTCTTCCAATGGGTCGACCTGGTGGCACCAAGGCCCCATTCGCTTGCCTGGGGTTGACCTTGTGTCTACAACACCCCAGTCGCTTAGCTGCGGTTGACCTGGTGTCTGCAAGATCCCATTCGCTTGCCTGGGGTTGACCTGGTGGCTGCAAGGCCCCATTCGCTTGCTTGGGGTTGACCTGGTGGCTGCAAGGCCCCATTCACTTCCCTGGGGTTTCCCTGGTGGCTGCCAGGCCCCATTCTCTTATATTGGGTTGACCTGGGGTCTGCAAGACCAATTAGCTTGTCTGGGGTTCACCAGGTGTCTGGAAGGCCCCATTCGCTTGCCTGGGGTTGACCTGGTGGCTACAACGCCTGAGTCGCTTGGCTCGGGTTGATCTGGTGGCTGCAAGGCCCCATTCACTTACCTGGGGGTAACGTGCTGCCTGCAAGGCCCGTTTCATTTACATTGGGTTGACCTAGTGGCTGCTAGGCCCAATTCGCTTACATTGGGTTGACCTGGTGTCTGCAAGGCCCCATTCGCTTGTCTGGGGTTGACCTGGTTGCTGCAAGGCCCCATTCACGTTCCTGGGGTTGACCTGGTGGCTGCAAGGCCCCATTCCCTTACCTGGGCTTGACCGGCTGGGTACAAGGCCCCATTCGCTTTCCTGGGGTTGACCTGCTGGCTGCAAGGCCGCATTCGCTTCCTGGGGTTGACCAGGTGGCTGCTAGGCCCCATTCTCTTACATAGGGTTGAGTTGGTGGCTGCAAGGCCCCATTCGCTTGCCTGGGGTTGACCTGGTGGCTGATAGGCCCCATTACCTTATATTGGGTAGACCTGGTGGCTGCAAGGCCCCATTCACTGGCCTGGGGTCGACCTGGTGTCTGCAAGGCCCGATTCGCTTGCCTGGGGTTGACCTGGTGGCTGCAAGGCCCCATTCACTCTCCGGAGGTCGACCTGGTGGCTGCAGGGCCCCATTCCCTTACCTGGGGTTGACCGGCTGGGTCCAAGGCAACATTCGCTGTCCTGGGGTTGACCTGCTGGCTGCAGGGCCCCATTCGCTTGCCTTGGGTTGACCTGGTGCCTGCTATACCCCTTTCTTTTACATTAGGTTGACCTGCTGGCTACAACGCCCCAGTCGCTTGGCTGGCATTTACCTGGTGGCTGCAAGGCCCCATTGGCTTTCCTGGGGTTGAAGTGCTGGCAGCTAGGCCCCAGTCGCTTGGCTGGGGTTGACCTGGTTTCTGCAAGGCCCCATTCGCCTACCTTGGGTTGAAGTGCTGGCTGCAAGGCCCCTTTCACTTACATTGGGTTCACCTAGTGGCTGCTATGCCCAATTCGCTTACATTGGGTTGACCTGGTGGCTGCAAGGCCCCATTCGCTTTCATGGGGTTGACCTGGTGGGTTCAAGGCTCTATTCGCTTGACTGCGGTTGAACTGGTGGCTGCAAGGCCCGATTCGCTTGCCTGGGGTCGACCTGGTGTCTGCAAGGCCCCATTCCGTTACCTGGGGTTGACAGGCTGGGTCCAAGACAACATTCGCTTTCCTGGGGTTGACCTGCTGGATGCAAGGCCCCATTCGCTTGCCTGGGGTTGACCTGGTGCCTGATAGGCCCCATTCTTTTACATTAGGTTGACCGGCTGGCTACAACGCCCCAGTCACTTGGCTGGCATTGACCTGGTGGCTGCAAGGCCCCATTCACTTTCATGGGGTTAACGTGCTGGTTGCAAGGCCCCAGGCGCTTGGGTGGGGTTGACCTGGTTTCTGCAAGGCCCAATTCGCTTACCTGGTGTTAACGTGCTGGCTGCAAGGCCCCTTTCACTTACATTGGGTTGACCTAGTGGCTGCTAGGCCCAATTCGCATACATTGGGTTGACCTGGTGGCTGCAAGGCCCCATTCGCTTGCCTGGGGTTGACCTGGTGGCTGCTAGGTCCCATTCACTGGCCTGGGGATGACCTGGTGGCTGCAAGGCCCCATTCGCTTACCTGGGGTTGACCTGGTGGCTGCTAGGCCCCATTCTTTTATATTCAGTTGACCTGGTGGCTGCAAGGCCCCATTCGTTGCCTGGGGTTGTCCTGGTGGCTGCTAGGCCCCATTCTCTTATATTAGGTTGACCTGGTGGCTGCAAGGCCCCATTCACTTGCCTGGGGTTGACCTGGTTGCTGGAAGGCCCCATTCGCTTACCTTGTTTTGACCTGGTGGCTGCTAGGCCCCATTCTCTTATATTGGGTTGACCTGGTGGCTGCAAGGCCCCATTAACTTGCCCTGAGTTGACCTGGTGGCTGCTAGACCCCATTCTCTTCCATTGGGTTGACCTGTTGGCTGCAAGGCCCAATTCGCTTGCCTGGGGTTGACCTTGTGGCTACAACGCCCCAGTCGCTTAGCTGCGAGTGGCCTGGTAGCTGCAATGCCCCATTTGCTTACCTGGGGTTAACGTGATGGCTGCAAGGACCCTTTCACTTACATTGTGTTGACCTGGTGGCTGCAAGGCCACATTCGCTTGCCTGGGGTAGACTTGGTAGCTACAATGCCCCAGTCGCATGGCTGGGGTTGACCTGGTGGCTGCAAGGCCCCAGTCGCTTACCTGGGGTTAACGTGCTGGCTGCAAGGCGCCTTTCACTTACATTGGGTTGACCTAGTGGCTGCCAGGCCCAAATCGCTTACATTGGGTTGACCTGCTGTGTCCAAGGCAACATTCGCTTACATTGGGTTGACCTGGTGTCTGCAAGACCCCATTCGCTTTCCTGGGGTTGACCTGGTGGCTGCAAGGCCGCATTCGCTTTAATAGGGTTGACCTGGTGGGTTCAAGGCCCCATTCGATTACTTGGGGTGGACCTGGTGGCTCCAAGGCCCCATTCGCTTAAATGGGGTGGACCTGGTGTCTGCAAGGCCCCATTCACTTGCATTGGGTTCACCTGGTGTCTGCAAGGCCCCATTCGCTTACCTGGGGGTGACTTAGTGTCTGCCAGCCCCACTCACTTGTTTTGGGTTGACCTGGTGTCTGCAACGCCCAATTCGCTTGCATTGGGTTTAGCTGGTGTCTGCAAGGCCCCATTCGCATACCTGGGGTTGTCCTGGTGTCGGAAAGGCCCCATTCGCTTCCCTGGATTGGAAATGGTGCCTGCAAAGAACCATTCACTTACCTGGTGTTGACCTGGTAGCTGCAAGGCCCCATTTGCTTGCCTGGGGTTCTCCAGGTGGCTGCAAGTCCTGATTTGCTTACGTGGGTTTGAGCTGGTGGCTGCCAGGCCCCATTCACTTGCCTGGGCTTGACATGGGCACCACAAGTTCCCCTAGGCATGCCTGGCATTAACATGGTCGTTGCAGGGCCCCATAGGCTTGCAGGGGGTTCACCTGGTGGCTGCAAGGCCCCATTCACCTCCCTGGGGTAGACCTGGTGGCTACAAGGCCCCATTCACTTGTTTTGGGTTCTGCTGGTGGCTGTAAGGCCCCATTCGCTTGCATTGGGTTGACCTGGTGTCTGCAAGGTCTCGTAGGCCTTCCTGAGTTACACCTGGTGCCTGCAAGTCCCTTCCAGTTGCCTGGGGTTTGACCGGGGGGCTGCAAGGCCCCATAGGCTTGCCTGGGGTTCACCTGGTGGCTGCAAGGTCCCGTTCGGTTGCATTGGGAGGACATGGTGTCTGCAAGGTCCGATTCGCTTGACTGGGGTTGAGCTGGTGGCTGCAAGGCCCCATTCATTTCCATTGGGTTGACCTGGTGTCTGCAAGGACCCATTCGCTTGTCTGGGGTTGACCTGGTGGCTGAAAGGCCCCATTCACTTGCCTAGGGTTGACCTGGTGTCTGCAAGGCCCCGTAAGCTTGCCAGGGGTTCATCTGGTGTCTGCAAGGCCCCATTCGCTTGCATTGGGTTGACCTGGTGTCTGCAAGGCCCCAGTCGGTTACCTGGGGTTGACCTGGTGGGTGCAAGGCCCCATTCACTTGCCTGGGCTTCACCTGGTGGCTACCAGGCCCCATTCGCTTGCCTGGGCTTCACCTGGTGGCTGCATGGCCCCATAGGCTTGCAGGGGTTTGAGCTGGTTGCTGAAAGGCCCCTTCACTTGCATTGTGTTGACCTGGTGGGTGCAAGGCCCCATTCACTTGCCTGGGCTTCACCTGGTGGCTCCAAGGCCCAATTCGCTTGCATTGTGTTGACCTTGTGGGTGCAAGGCCACATTCACTTACCTCGGGTTGACCTGGTGGCTGCAAGGCCCCTTTCACTTACCTGGGGTTGAGCTGGTGGCTGCAAGGCCCCATTCACTTCCCTGGGGGTTACCTGGTGGCTGAAAGGCCCCTTTCGCTTCCCTGGTTTTGACCTGGGCTCCAAAAGTCCCCTTAGGCATCCCTGGGGTTGACCTGGTGGCTGGAGGGCCCCATAGGCTTGCAGGGGTTGGACCTTGTAGTGGCAAGGCCACATTCGCTTGCCTGGGGTTGACCTGGTTGCTGCAAGGCCCCATTCACTTGCATTGGCTTGACCTGGAGTCTGCAAGGCCCCATTCGCTTACCTGGGGTAGACCTGGTGGCTGCAAGGCCCCATTCGCTTAACTGGGGTTGACCTGGTGGCTTCAATGCCCCATTCGCTTACCTGGGGTAGACCTGGTGGCTGCAAGGCCCCATTCGCTTAACTGGGGTTGACCTGGTGGCTTCAATGCCCCATTCACTTGCATTGTGTTGACCTGGAGTCTGCAAGGCCCCGTAGGCTTGCTTGGGGTTGACCTGGTGGATGCAAGGCCCCATTCGCTTACCTGGGGTTCACCTGGTGGCTGCAGGACCCCATAGGCTCGCAGGGGCTTGACTTGGTGGCTGCAATGCCCTTTCGCTTGCATTGCATTCACCTGGTGGCTGCAATGCCCTGTAGCCTTGCCTGAGTTACACCTGGTGGCTCCAAGGCCCCAATTACTTGCCTGGGGTGAACCTGGTGGCTGCAAGGACCCATTCGCTTACCTAGGGTTGACCTGGAGTCTGCAAGGCCCCGTAGGCTTGCTTGGGGTTGAACTGGTGGCTGCAAGGCCCCATTGGCTTGCCTGGGGTTGACCTGGTGGCGGCAAAGCCCCATTCGCTTAAATGGGGTTGATCTGGTGGCTGCAAGGCCCCATTCAATTACTTGGGGTTGACGTGGTGGCTGCAAGGCCCCTTTCACTTACCTGAGGTTGATCTGGTGACTGCAAGGTCCCGTTCGCTTGCATTGGGAGGACCTGGTGTCTGCAAGGTCCGATTCGCTTGACTGGGGTTGAGCTGGTGGCTGCAGGGCCCCATTCGTTTCCATTGGGTTGACCTGGTGTCTCCAAGGCCCCGTAGGCTTGCCAGGGCTTCACCTGGTGTCTGCAAGGCCCCATTCGGTTACCTGGGGTTGACCTGGTGGGTGCAAGGCCCCATTCACTTGCCTGGGCTTCACCTAGTGGCTACCAGGCCCCATTCACTTTCCTGGGGTTCACCTGTTGGCTGTAAGGCCACATTCGCTTGCCTGGGCTTGCCCTGGTGGCTGCAAGACCCCATTCATTTCCATTGGGTTGAGCTGGTGTCTGCTCGGCCCCATAGGCTTGGCTGGGCTTCACCTGGAGGCTGCAAGACCCCATTCGCTTGAATTGGGTTGACCTGGTGTTTGCAAGGCGCCATTCGGTTGCCTGGGATTGACCCGGTGGGTGCAAGGCCCGATTCACTTGCGTGGGCTTCACCTGGTGGGTACCAGGCCCCATTCGCTTGCTTAGGGTTGACCTGGTGGCTGCAAGGCCCCATTGACTCACCTGGGGTTTACCTGGTGGCTGCAAGGCCCCATTCGCTTGCAGGGGTTTTACCTGGTGGCTGCTGGGCCCCATTCGCTTGCATTGGGATGACCTGGTGTCTGCAAGGCCCCATCCGCTTACCTGCGGTTGACCTGGTGGCTGCAAGGCCCCTTTTACTTACCTGGGTTTGACCTGGGGGATGCAGGGACCCATAGGCTTGCAGGGGGTTGAGCTGGTGGCTCCAAGGCCCCATTCGCTTGCCTGGGGTTCACCTGGTGGCTGCATGGCCCCATTCTCTTAGCTGTGGTTGAATGGTGGCTGTAAGGCCCCATTCGCTTGCCTGGGCTTAACCTGGTGCCTGCAAGGCCCCTTTCGGTTGCATTGTGTTGACCTGGTGTCTGGAAGGCCCCGTAGGCTTGCCGGAGTTACACCTGGAGGCAGCAAGGCCCCATTCAGTTGCCTGGTGTTGACCTGGTGGCTGGAGCGTCCCATTCGCTTACTTGGGGTTGACCTGGTGGCTGCAAGGACCCATTCACTTGCAGGGGGTTGACCTGGTGCCTTCAAGGCCCCATTCACTTGACTGGGGTTGACCTGGGGGCTGCAAGGCCACATTCGCTTCCCTGGGGTTGAACTGGTGGCTGCAAGGCCCCATTCACTTTCCTTGGGTTGACCTGGTGGCTGCAAGGCCCCATTTGCTTGCTTGGGGTTGACCGGGGCTTCAAAAGCCCCCTAGGCATGCCCGGGGTTCCCCTGGTGACGGGACTTCCTGCTGCCCTGAGCTTCACTCCCAAACAAGCACGGGAAGTGCGGACGCAGGACCCGCACACCCGCCAGGGACTTAAGCCTCCATCAAGTGCCCCCCCCCATCCGGACTTAAGCCTCCAAGGAGTGCCCCCCGCACCTGGGCCAGGCCCCATTCACTTGCCTGAGGTTGACCTGGTGGCTGCAGGGCCCCATAGGCTTGCAGGGGGTCGTCCTGGTAGCTGCAAGGCCCCACTCGTTTGCCCGGGGTTGACCTGGTGGCTGCAAGGCCCCAGTCGCTTTCCTGGGATTCACCTGCTGTCTGCAAGGCCCCATTCACTTGCCTCGAGTTTACCTGGTGTCTGCAAGGCCCCATTCGCTTGCCTAGGGTTGACCTGGGCTCCAAAAGTCCCCCTAGGCATGCCTGGGGTTGTCCTGGAGCCCGGACTTGCTGCCGTCCTGGGCTTCACTCCCAAAAAACCACCGGGAGTGAGGACGCAGGACCCCCACAAACACCAGGGCCTTAAGCTTCCATCAAGTCCCCCCCCATCCGCACTTAAGCCTTCAAGGAGTGCCCCCCCCAGCTGGGCCAGGCTCCATTCACTTGCCTGGGGTTGAGCTGGTGGCTGCAGGGCCCCATAGGCTTGCATGGGGTTGACCTGGTGGCTGCAAGGCCCAGTTCGCTTGTCTGGGGTCGACCTGGTGGCTGCAAGGCCCAATTCACTTACCTGGGGTTGACCTGGTGGCTGCAAGGCCCCATTCACTTGCCTGGGGTTCACCTGGTGGCTGCAAGGCCCCATTCGCTTGCCTGGGGTTCACCTGGTGGCTGCAAGGCCCCATTCGCTTGCCTGGGGTTCACCTGGTGGCTGCAAGGCCCCATTCGCTAACCTGGGGTTGACCTGGTGGCTCCACGGCCCCATTCGCTACTTGGGGTTGACCTGGTGGCTTCTAGGCCACATTCTCTTACATTGGGATGCCCTGGTGGCTGCAAGGCCCCATTCGCTTTCCTCGGGGTGACCTGGTGGCTGCTAGGCCCCATTCTCTTACATTGGGTTGACCTAGTGGCTGCTAGGCCCATGTCGCTTACATTGGGTTGACCTGGTGGCTGCTAGGCCCCATTCTCTTACATTGGGTTGACCTAGTGGCTGCTAGGCCCACGTCGCTTACATTGGGTTGACCTGGTGGTTGCAAGGCCCCATTCGCTTGCCTGGGGTTGACCTGGTGGCTGCAAGGCCCCATTCGCTTGCCTGGGGTTGTCCTGGTGGCTACAACGCCCCATTCATTGGCCTGGGGTCGACCTGGTGGCTTTAAGGCCCCATTCCCTTAACTGGGGTTGACCTGCTGGGTCCCAGGCCCCATTCGCTTTCCTGGGGTTGACCTGCTGGCTGAGAGGGGCCATTCGCTTCTATTGCGTTGACATCGTGTCTGCAAGACCCCATTCGCTTTCCTGGGCTTGACCTGGTGGCTACAACGCCCCAGTCGCTTGGCTGGGGTTGACCTGGTGGCTGCAAGGCCCCTGTCGCTTGGCTGGGGTTGACCTGGTGGCTGCAAGGCCCCTTTCACTTTCCATTGGGTTGACCTAGTGACTGCTAGGCCCCATTCCCTTACATGGGGTTGACCTCCTGGGTCGAAGCCCCATTGGATTTCCTGGTGTTGACCTGCTGGCTTCAAGGGGCCATTCGCTTGTACTGCATTGACCTGGTGTCTGCAAGACACCATTCGCTTGCCTGGGGTTGATCTGGTGGCTGGCAGGCCCCATTCGCTTGTCCGGAGTTGACCTGGTGGCTTCTAGGCCACATTCAATTACTTTTGGTTGCCCTGGTGGCTGCAAGGCCCCATTCACTGGCCTGGGGTGGACCTGGTGGCTTCAAGGCCCCATTCCCCTACCTGGGGTTCACGTGGTGGCTGCAAGGCCCCCTTCGCTTGCCTGGGGTCGACCTGGTGGCTGCAAGGCCCCATTCGCTTGCCTGGGGTCGACCTGGTGTCTGCAAGGCCCCATTCGCTTGCCTGGGGTCGACCTGGTGGCTGCAAGGCCCCATTCCCTTGCCTGACGTTGACCTGGTGGCTGCAGGGCCCCATAGGCTTGCAGGGGATCGTCCTGGTAGCTGCAAGGCCCCACTCGCTTGCCCGGGGTTGAACCTGGTGGCTGCAAGGCCCCAGTCGCTTGCCTGGGATTCACCTGCTGTCTGCAAGGCCCCATTCACTTGCCTCGAGTTTACCTGGTGTCTGCAAGGCCCCATTCGCTTGCCTAGGGTTGACCTGGGCTCCAAAAGTCCCCCTAGGCATGCCTGGGGTTGTCCTGGAGCCCGGACTTGCTGCCGCCCTTGTGCTTCACTCCCAAAAAACCAGTGGGAATGTGGACGCAGGACCCCCACAAACACAAGGGCCTTAAGCTTCCATCAAGTGCCCCCCCATCCGGACTTAAGCCTCCAAGGAATGCCCCCCTTACCTGGGCCAGGCCCCATTCACTTGCCTGAGGTTGACCTGGTGCCTGCAGGGCCCCATAGGCTTGCAGGGGGTCATCCTGGTAGCTGTAAGGCCCCACTCGCTTGCCCGGGGTTGACCTGGGGGCTGCAAGGCCCCAGTCGCTTGCCTGGGATTCACCTGCTGTCTGCAAGGCCCCATTCACTTGCCTCGAGTTTACCTGGTGTCTGCAAGGCCCCATTCACTTGCCTAGGGTTGACCTGGGCTCCAAAAGTCCCCCTAGGCATGCCTGGGGTTGTTCTGGAGCCCTGGCTTGCTGCCGCCCTAGGGCTTCACTCCCAGAAAACCACTGGGAATGTGGACGCAGGACCCCCACAAACACCAGGGCCTTAAGCTTCCATCAAGTCCCCCCCCATCCGCACTTAAGCCTTCAAGGAGTGCCCCCCCCAGCTGGGCCAGGCTCCATTCACTTGCCTGGGGTTGAGCTGGTGGCTGCAGGGCCCCATAGGCTTGCATGGGGTTGACCTGGTGGCTGCAAGGCCCCATTCACTTGCCCCGAGTTTACCTGGTGTCTGCAAGGCCCCATTCGCTTGCCTAGGTTGACCTGGGCTCCAAAAGTTCCCCTACGCGTGCCTGGAGTTGACCTGGTGACCGGACTTGCTGCCGTCCTGGGCTACACTCCCAAAAAACCACCGGGAGTGCGGACGCAGGACTCTCACAACCGCCAGGGGCTTAAGCTTCCATCAAGTGCCCCCCCAACACAGGCTTAAGCCTCCAACAAGTGCCCCCCCAACCTGGGCCAGGCCCCATTCCCTTCCCAGGGTTGATCTGGTGGCTGCAAGGCCCCATTCGCTTACCTGGGGTTGACCTGCTGGCTGCAAGGCCCCTTTAGCTTGCCTGGGGTTGACCTGGGCTCCAAAAGTCCCCCTAGGCATGCCTAGGGTTGTCCTGGAGCCCGGACTTGCTGCCGCCCTTGTGCTTCACTCCCAAAAAACCACTGGCAATGTGGATGCAGGACCCCCACAAACACAAGGGCCTTAAGCTTGCATCAAGTGCCCCCCCCATCCGGACTTAAGCCTCCAAGGAGTGCCCCCCGCACCTGGGCCAGGCCCCATTAACTTGCCTGACGTTGACCTGGTGGCTGCAGGGCCCCACTCGCTTGAACTGGGGTTCACCTGCTGGCTGCATGGCCCCATTCACTTGCCTCGCCTTTACCTGGTGTCTGCAAGGCCCCATTTGCTTGCCTGGGGTTGTCCTGGGCTCCAAAAGTTCCCCTAGGCATGCCTTGGGTTGACCTGGTGACCGGACTTGCTCCCGCCCTGGGCTTCACTCCCAAAAAACCACCGGGAGTGCAGACGCAGGACACTCACAACCGCCAGGGGCTTAAGCCTCCATCAAGTGCCCCCCTGACACGGGCTTAAGCCTCCAACAAGTGCCCCCTCAACCTGGGCCAGGCCCCATTCCCTTCCCAGGGTTGACCTGGTGGCTGCAAGGCCCCATTCGCTTACCTGGGGTTGAGCTGCTGGCTGCAAGGCCCCTTTAGCTTGCCTGGGGTTGACCTGGGCTCTAAAAGTCCCCCTAGGCATGCCTGGGGTTGTCCTGGAGCCCGGACTTGCTGCCGCCCTTGTGCTTCACTCCCAAAAAACCAGTGGGAATGTGGACGCAGGACCCCCACAAACACAAGGGCCTTAAGCTTCCATCAAGTGCCCCCCCATCCGGACTTAAGCCTCCAAGGAGTGCCCCCCGCACCTGGGCCAGGCCCCATTCACTTGCCTGAGGTTGATCTGGTGGCTGCAGGGCCCCATAGGCTTGCAGGGGGTCGTCCTGGTAGCTGCAAGGCCCCACTCGCTTGCCCGGGGTTGACCTGGTGGCTGCAAGGCCCCAATCGCTTTCCTGGGGTTGACCTGCTGTCTGGAAGGCCCCATTCACTTGCCTTGAGTTTACCTGGTGTCTACAAGGCCCCATTCGCTTGCCTAGGGTTGACCTGGGCTCCAAAAGTTCCCCTAGGCATGCCTGGAGTTGACCTGGTGACCAGACTTGCTGCCGCCCTGGCCTTCACTCCCAAAAAACCACCGGGAGTGCAATCGCAGGACCCTCACAACTGCCAGGGGCTTAAGCCTCCATCAAGTGCCCCCCCAACACGGGCTTAAGCCTCCAAGAAGTGCCCCCGCAACCTGGGCCAGGCCCCATTCCCTTCCCAGGGTTGACCTGCTGTCTGCAAGGCCCCACTCGCTTGCCCGGGGTTGACCTGGTGGCTGCAAGGCCCCATTCACTTGCCTAGGGTTGAGCTGGGCTCCAAAAGTCCCCCTAGGCATGCCTGGGGTTGTCCTGGAGCCCTGGCTTGCTGCCGCCCTAGGGCTTCACTCCCAGAAAACCACTGGGAATATGGACGCAGGACCCCGACAAACACCAGGGCCTTAAGCTTCCATCAAGTCCCCCCCCATCCGCACTTAAGCCTTCAAGGAGTGCCCCCTCCAGCTGGGCCAGGCTCCATTCACTTGCCTGGGGTTGAGCTGGTGGCTGCAGGGCCCCATAGGCTTGCATGGGGTTGACCTGGTGGCTGCAAGGCCCCATTCGCTTGTCTGGGGTCGACCTGGTGGCTGCAAGGCCCAATTCACTTACCTGGGGTTGACCTGGTGGCTGCAAGGCCCCATTCGCTTTCCTGGGGTTGACCTGCTGGCTGAGAGGGGCCATTCGGTTGTATTGCGTTGACATCGTGTCTGCAAGACCCCATTCGCTTTCCTGGGCTTGACCTGGTGGCTACAACGCCCCAGTCGCTTGGCTGGGGTTGACCTGGTGGCTGTAAAGCCCCTGTCGCTTGGCTGGGGTTGACCTGGTGGCTGCAAGGCCCCTTTCACTTTCCATTGGGTTGACCTAGTGACTGCTAGGCCCCATTCCCTTACATGGGGTTGACCTCCTGGGTCGAAGGCCCCATTGGATTTCCTGGTGTTGACCTGCTGGCTTCAAGGGGCCATTCGCTGGTACTGCATTGACCTGGTGTCTGCAAGACACCATTCGCTTGCCTGGGGTTGATCTGGTGGCTGGCAGGCCCCATTCGCTTGTCCGGAGTTGACCTGGTGGCTTCTAGGCCACATTCAATTACATTTGGTTGCCCTGGTGGCTGCAAGGCCCCATTCACTGGCCTGGGGTGGACCTGGTGGCTTCAAGGCCCCATTCCCCTACCTGGGGTTCACGTGGTGGCTGCAAGGCCCCATTCGCTTGCCTGGGGTCGACCTGGTGGCTGCAAGGCCCCATTCGCTTGCCTGGGGTCGACCTGGTGTCTGCAAGGCCCCATTCGCTTGCCTGGGGTCGACCTGGTGGCTGCAAGGCCCCATTCCCTTGCCTGGGGTCGACCTGCTGGCTGCAAGGGGCCATTCGCTTGTATTGCGTTGACCTGGTGTCTGCAACACCCCATTCGCTTGCCTAGGGTTGACCTGGAGGCTACAACGCCCCAGTCACTTGTCTGGGGTTGACCTGGTGGCTGCAAGGCCCCATTCACTTGCCTGGGGTCGACCTGGTGTCTGGAAGGCCCCATTCGCTTGCCTGGGGTCGACCTGGTGGCTGCAAGGCCCCAGTCGCTTACCTGGGGTGAAAGTGCTGGCTGCAAGGCCCGTTTGACTTACATTGGGTTGACCTAGTGACTGCTAGGCCCAATTCACTTACATTGGGGTGACCTGGTGGCTGCAAGGCCCCATTCGCTTGCCTGGGGTCGACCTGGTGGCTGCAAGGCCCCATTCGCTTGCCTGGTGTCAACCTGGTCGCTGCTAGGCCACATTCTATTATATTTGGTTGACCTGGTGGCTGAAAGGCCCCATTCACTGGCCTGGGGTTGACCTGGTGGCTCCAAGGCCCCTTTCGCTTGCCTGGGGTTGACCTGGTGGCTGCAAGGCCCCATTCGCTTACCTGGGGTTGACCTGGTGGCTTCTAGGCCACATTCAATTACATTTGGTTGCCCTGATGGCTGCAAGGCCCCATTCACAGGCCTGGGGTCCACCTGGTGGCTGCAAGGCCCCATTCCCCTACCTCGGGGTCACCTGCTGGATCCAAGGCCCCATTCACTTTCCTGGGGTTGACCTGCTGGATTCAAGGGGCCATTCGCTTGTATTGCGTTGAACTGGTGTCTGGAAGACCCCATTGACTTGCCTGGGGTTGACCTGGTGGCTGCAAGGCCCCATTCGCTTGCCTGGGGTTGACTTGGTGGCTACAATGCCCCAGTCGCTTGGTTGGGATTGACCTGGTGGCTTGCAAGGCCCCATTCGCTTACCTGCGGTTAACGTGCTGGCTGCAAGGCCCCTTTCATTTACATTGGGCTGACCTAGTGGCTGCAAGGCCCAATTCGCTTACATTGGGTTGACCTGGTGGTTGCAAGGCCCCATTCGCTTGCTTGGGGTTGACCTGGTGGCTGCAAGGCCCCAGTCGCTTGGCTGGGGTAGACCTGGTGGCTTCAAGGCCCCAATCCCTTAACTGGGGTTGACCTGCTGGGTCCAAGGCCCCATTCACTTTCCTGGGGTTGACCTGCTGGCTGAGAGGAGCCATTCGCTTGTATTGCGTTGACCTGGTGTCTGCAACACCCCATTCGCTTGCCTGGGGTTGACCTGGTGGCTGCAACGGGCCGTTCACTTGTATTGCATTGACCTGGTGTGTGAAAGACTCCATTCGCTTGCCTGGGTTCACCTGTTGGCTGCAAGGCCCCATTCGCTTGCCTGGGGTCGACCTGGCGGCTGGAAGTCCCCATTCGCTTGCCTGGGGTCGACTTGGTGGCTGCAAGGCCCCATTCGCTTACCTGGGGTCGACCTGGTGGCTGCAAGGCCCCATTCTCTTTCCTGGGGTCGGCCTGGTGGCTGCAAGGCCCCTTCGCTTGCCTGGGGTCGACCTGGTGTCTGCAAGGCCCCATTCGCTTGCCTGGGGTCGACCTGGTGGCTGCAAGGCCCCATTCGCTTGCCTGGGGTTCACCTGGTGGCTGCAAGGTCCCATTCGCTTGCCTGGGGTACACCTGGTGTCTGCAAGGCCCCATTCGCTTGCCTGGGGTTGACCTGCTGGCTGCAAGGGGTCATTCGCTTGTACTGCGTTGACCTGGTGGCTGCTAGGCCCCATTCTCTGGCCTGGGGTCGACCTCGTGGCTGCAAGGCCCCATTCCCCTACCTGGGGTTCCCCTGCTGGATCCAAGGCCGCATTTACTTTCCTGGGGTTGACATACTGGCTTCAAGGGGCCATTCACTTGTATTGCGTTGACCTGGTGTCTGCAAGACCCGATTTGCTTGCCTGGGGTTGACCTGGTGGCTTCAAGGCCCAATTCGCTTGCCTGGGGTTGACCTGGTGGCTGCAACGCCCCATTCGCTTGCCTGGGGTTCACCTGGTGGCTGCAAGGCCCCATTCGCTTGCCTGGGGTTCACCTGGTGGCTGCAAGGCCACATTCGCTTGCCTCTGGTTCACCTGGTGGCTGCAAGGCCCCATTCGCTTGCCTGTGGTACACCTGGTGGCTGCAAAGCCCCATTCGCTTCCCTGGGGTTGACCTGGTGGCTGCAAGGCCCCATTCACTTTACCTGGGGTCGACCTGGTGTCTGCCAGGCCCCATTCGCTTGCCTGGGGTCGACCTGGTGGTTGCAAGGCTCCATTC
The DNA here is from genome assembly GCF_052110815.1 of Crocodylus siamensis. NCBI lineage: Eukaryota > Metazoa > Chordata > Crocodylia > Crocodylidae > Crocodylus > Crocodylus siamensis. The sequence continues at coordinate 436,196 of NW_028324426.1, read as the reverse complement.
GCTTGCCTGGGGTCGAGCTGGTGGCTGCAAGGCCCCATTCGCTTGCCTGGGGTCAACCTGGTGGTTGCAAGGCTCCATTCGCTTGCCTGGGGTCGACCTGGTGGCTGCAAGGCCCCATTCGCTTGCCTGGGGTTCACCTGGTGGCTGCAAGGCCCCATTCGCTTGCCTGGGGTTCACCTGGTGGCTGCAAGGCCACATTCACTTGCCTGGGGTTCACCTGGTGGCTGCAAGGCCCCATTCGCTTGCCTGTGGTACACCTGGTGGCTACAAAGCCCCATTCGCTTGCGTGGGGTTGACCTCCTGGCTGTAAGGCACCATTCGCTTGTATTGCGTTGACCTGGTGTCTGCAACACCCCATTCGCTTGCCTAGGGTTGACCTGGTGGCTACAACGCCCCAGTCGCTTGGCTGGGGTGAACGTGCTGGCTGCAAGGCCCCTTTCACTTACATTGTGTTGACCTAGTGATTCCTAGGCCCAATTCACGTACATTGGGGTGACCTGGTGGCTGCAAGGCCCCATTCCCTTGATTGGGGTCGACCTGGTGGCTGCAAGGCCCCATTCGCTTCCCTGGGGTAGACCTGGTGGGCTGCAAGGCCCCATTCGCTTCCCTGGGGTTGACCTGGTGGCTGCAAGGCCCCATTCATTTTACCTGAGGTCGACCTGGTGGCTGCAAGGCCCCATTCGCTTGCCTGGGGTCGACCTGGTGGTTCAAAGGCTCCATTCGCTTGCCTGGGGTCGAGCTGGTGGCTGAAAGGCCCCATTCGCTTGCCTGGGGTCGACCTGGTCGCTGCTAGGCCACATTCCATTACATTGGGTTGACCTGGTGGCTGAAAGGCCCCATTCACCTTCCTGGGGTTGACCTTGTGGCTGCTAGGCCCCATTCGCTTGCCTGGGGTCGACCTGGTGGCTCCAAGGCCCCATTCGCTTACCTGGGGTTGATCTGGTGGCTGCAAGGCCCCATTCGCTTACCTGGGGTGAACGTGCTGCCTGCAAGGCCCCTTTCACTTACATTGTGTTGACCTAGTGACTCCTAGGCCCAATTCACGTACATTGGGGTGACCTGGTGGCTGGAAGGCCCCATTCCCTTAACTGCGGTCGACCTGGTGGCTGCAAGGCCCCATTCGCTTCCCTGGGGTTGACCTGGTGGCTGCAAGGCCCCATTCGCTTGCCTGGGGTAGACCTGGTGGTTGCAAGGCTCCATTCGCCTGCCTGGCTTCGACCTGGTGGCTGCAAGGCCCCATTCGCTTGCCTGGGGTTCACCTGGTGGCTGCAAGGCCCCATTCGCTTGCCTGGGGTTCACCTGGTGGCTGCAAGGCCACATTCGCTTGCCTGGGGTTCACCTGGTGGCTGCAAGGCCCCATTCGCTTGCCTGTGGTACACCTGGTGGCTACAAAGCCCCATTCGCTTGCGTGGGGTTGACCTCCTGGCTGCAAGGCACCATTCGCTTGTATTGCGTTGACCTGGTGTCTGCAACACCCCATTCGCTTGCCTAGGGTTGACCTGGTGGCTACAACGCCCCAGTCGCTTGGCTGGGGTGAACGTGCTGGCTGCAAGGCCCCTTTCACTTACATTGTGTTGACCTAGTGATTCCTAGGCCCAATTCACGTACATTGGGGTGACCTGGTGGCTGCAAGGCCCCATTCCCTTGATTGGGGTCGACCTGGTGGCTGCAAGGCCCCATTCGCTTCCCTGGGGTTGACCTGGTGGCTGCAAGGCCCCATTCATTTTACCTGGGGTCGACCTGGTGGCTGAAAGGCCCCATTCGCTTGCCTGGGGTCGACCTGGTGGTTCAAAGGCTCCATTCGCTTGCCTCAGGTCGAGCTGGTGGCTGA